>NW_012267276.1:2150387-2214210 GCF_000151885.1 Dipodomys ordii | reverse complement strand
GCTGTGGCTCAAGTGGTAGAGCACTAGCCTTGAGCTGAAGAGCTGAGGGACAGCACCCAGGCCCAGAGTTCAGGCCCCACAACCGGACCCCCCAAAAAAAAAGAAAGAAAAGAAAAGTAAGACAAGATGCAAATATAAAGGGGATCCAAATAGGGAAAAATGAGGTAAAACTCTTCCTATTTGCAGATGACATGATCATGTATTTAAAGAATCCCATGGACACCACTGCCAAGTTACTCGAGCTGATCTAAAACTTTGGCAAAGTAGCAGGGTATAAAATTAACCCTCAAAAATCAATAGCTCTTCTGTATGCCAATAATGAGAAGTTTGACTGAAATCAGGAAAGCAACTCCTTTTGTAATAGCCCCTGAAAAATAAAATACCTAGGAATTAACTTAAGAAGTGAAGAACCACTATGATGAAAACTTTAAAAACCTGAAAAAAGAAATTGAAGCAGAACTAAGGAAGTGGAAAAACCTCCCAGGCTCCACGTGAAAATGGCAATAGTTACAAAGGCTATGTAAAAATTCAATGCAATTCCCATCAATATCCCAACCTCATTCTTCAGTGAAACAAGAAGCAATCCAAAAATTCATATAGAACAATAAAAGACTCCAAATAGTAAAAACAATCCTTACCAGAAAGAACGGGGCTGGAGGAATATCAATACCAAACTTCAAACTCTACTACAAAGCTATAATAATCAAAACAGCTTAGTACTGGCGTAAGAACAGACCTGAGGACCAACAGAATAGAACTGAAGACCCAGAAATGAACCTAATATTCAATAAGGGAGCCAAAAAAATAGAATGGAAGAAAGACTCTTCAGCAAATGGTGCTAGCAAAATTAGTTAACACCTGTAGAAAACTAAAGTTACATCCTTATATATCACCCTGAATCAAAATCAACTCCAAATGGATCAAAGACCTACAAGTAAAAACAGACACCCTGAAAACATTACAAGAAGGAATAGGAGAAACTCTAGGGATCCAGGGCACAAGCTAAATTTTCTTAATTGAAGGCACAAATCAAATAAAGGTTGGACAATTGGGATTGCACTAAACTGAAGAGCTTCTGCATGGCAAAGGACATAGCTAGCAAGATCAATAGAAAGCCCACAGATTGGGAGATCTTCACTAGCCATACAACAAACAAGGATCTCATATCTAAAATATACTTGGAACTCAAAAAATTAAATCCTCCAAAAACAAATCCTCAAACAAACAACCACCCAATTAATAAGTGGGCTAAAGACTTAAAGAGAGACTTCTCTGAAGAGGAAATAAGAATGGCCAATAGATACATGAAGAAATGTTCCATTTTTCTGGCCATAAAAGAAATGCAAATTTAAAAAGCCATCAAAACAACATTTCAATTCCACCTACCCCCACTCACAATGGCTATAATCAAGAAATCTAACAACAACAGATGCTGGAGGGGATGTGGCCAAAAGGGAACCCTCCTGCACTGTTGGTGGGAGTGTAAATTTGTTCAACCACTTTGGAAAGCAGTATGGAGGTTCCTCAGAAGTCTACACATAGAACTCCCCTATGACTCAGCAATCCCACTTCTGGGCATTTACCTAAATGACAACAAACAAGGCCATACTAAAGCTACCAGCACAACTATGTTTATCACAGCATTATTCACCATAGCTAAGATATAGAACCAACCCAATGCCCCTCAGTAGATGAATAGATCAAGAAAATGTGTTATATATATATATATATATATATATATATATATATGTATATATAATGAAATTCTATGCTTCTATCAGAAAGAATGACACTGCTCCATTTGTTAGGAAATGGTTAGACTTGGAAAATCATATTAAGTAAAGTAATCCAGACCCAAAGAAATATAGATCCCATGGTTTCCCTCATTTGCAATAATTAGTATACATCTTGGATAACCTTATCAGATTAGCAGAAAAGGTCAAAAGCTATGTACATATAACCATATAAGATGATGCTAAGCAAAATGAACCTTAAGATATCGACATAAGTGGTTGTTCTTTATTGTTGCTTTTAATGTACTAGGTGATTTTTTTGTTTCTTTTGTATGTTCTTCCCCCATGGTATAGCCTCTGTTGTCACTGTATTTGATTCTGGTACCCTGATCTTGTATATACATTTATCTAATTTGGGGAGGGGAAGGGGAATAACAAAACGCTGAAAAAAGGATACAGGATGGCCCATTGCAACAATGATACTCATAAGACAGTCTGTTGGAAATGAACTTTACAACTTTAGGTGGGAGGGGGGGTGGTGTAGGAGGTAGGGGAGGGAAGGGATAGTAGGAGAAAAACAAAGGAGGGGGTAACAATGTTTGATAAGAAATGTATTCATGACCTCATTCATGTAACTGTAACCCTCTGTACAACATCTCTACAATAAAATAAAAGTTAAAACAATACTGACTTTACTTTCTGTGGATATATAGCTAGTAATGGGATATCTGTATCACATCATAAAGTCTACTTTTAATTTTTGGATGAACAGCCTTTCTGTCCTCCATAAAGGCTGTTCTGACTTATCCTTGCACTAATAATGATTGTAGACTGTAGATTTGTAGCTGCCTTTGGCAGCACGGCCATTGTCATGGTATTAAGTCTGCCAAAACTAGAACATGGGAGATCGTTCCACTTCCTGATGTGTTCGTCCTTCAGTTTCTTCAAAGTTTTATAATTTTTGTTGTAGAGGTCCTTAGTTAGGTTTATTCATAGGTTTGGGGTTTTTTGTTTGTTTGTTTGTTTTTGTTGGCCGTGGAACCTGAACTCTGGGCCTGGGTGCTGTCCCTGAGCAGTTCAGCTCAGGGCTAGTGCTCTACCACTTGAGCCAAAGCGCCACTTCCGGCTTTTTCTGCTTATATGGTGCTGAGGAATTGAACCCAGGGCCTCATGCATGCAAGCCAAGCACTCTACCCCTGAGCCACCTTCCCAGCCCAGGTTTTGGGTTTTTTGAGTCTACTGTAAACGGGATTATTTCCCTGATTTCCCTCACGACCTGCTCATTGTTGGTTCACAGTAAAGCTCCTGCTTTTTGTGAGTTGATCTTATGTACTGTTACTTTGTCAGTTTTGTGTCAGGTAGAATCTCTTGAGTTTTGTTTTTGCTTGCTTGTTTGTTTTGTTTGTATTTTATGGCTTGAACTCAGGATCTGGGTACTGTCTATCCTTGAGGGGTTTTTTTCACTCATGGCTAGCACTCTACCACTTGCATCAAGCTCCATGTCTGGCTTTTTGGGTGGTTAATTGAACATAAGAGTCTCATGGACTTTCCTTCTCTAGCTGGCTTCAAACCACAATTCTGAGATCTTAGCTTCCTGAGTAGCTAGGGTTATAGGCATGAGCTATGGGTGCCCAGCTTTCTACTTTTTTTTTTTAATGAAAATCAGCTTTTTGACCTGTGTTTCCCCAAGCACATACATACTTTTTGAGCTATTAGAAATTTTTCACCCTTATTTATTAAACTGAAAATGCAGACATCCTAACTGTGCAGCCCAGTTACCCAATGCCTGAGTTCCGTTGATTTTGTTTATAAAAACACACTTGAGAAATTCATGAATGTAAACGTGGTATGTCTTCAAGTCAATTCCTAAATGTTCTTCACTGAGCCATTACCCACATGCACAGTTATTTAGTTATGTCTTGAGGAGATGAGTCAAGCAGGCTGCAAGGGATAGCCTTGAAGAATCAAGGTTCAAAGACAATGTCTGGCTGGGAGTCATGTTCTAACACAGACTTTGAATCCCATACTATGCCCATTCAGCAATCTGAGAATCAACTCCCTCCAAGTATATGCACTTCAATAGCATGCCTCGAGAGGAGACAAAACCACTGTTTGTCTCTTTCTTTCACGCACTAGCAAGCTTTCATAAACGATATGCTTTTGTTCTCCCTTACTTGTTTTTAATAGGTTTAAAACCCTGAGGCTGCTGATATGTGATTAGGTAAACACATTTTTTTCAAGATATACATTTTTCTCAAGTTTAAATAAATAGCATATATTCACTCTGCAATTGACTTTTATTGAGGAGCCTTCCTACTCTCACTTAAAAACTGTAGGCTTTGTGCTTCCTATTCAAAGTTCTTTTGAAAGAAAGAAAACATATGTATTAAAGATACAGTAAGCTTTAGTGTCTTATGTTGATTGTTCTCTGCCAACAATCCCACTTTAAATGTTTTATTTTCCTCCAAAATTTGTGTGAAGAAACAAAGTGGATATTATTCTTTAAATCTAAGTCTAAACAGCTTAATGAGTGGGGCCAATTGAAGTACATCATAATTGCTAAACAGGATTAAGTTTACAATAGCCTTGTGAAAGTCTACAGAAAAGCAAAACACAAAAATAGACCTAGACAACAGAAATGCATTTGTATGTATCTGCTGTCCCAAGACTCCTTTCTCAAGAGTGCTTGTATTGTGAATCAATGTGTGTAAAATAGTAACCTTTGTGAAACTGAATTCTTGCTTGATCTGTATTATTTATGTTCCACAATCTATTTTGCAACTGGAAAACATTTTCAAATAGTAAGGCTCAAACGCCACCAACAGTGACGTATAATCAGGCTGAATTACTTCCTCCTGCATTAGTAAATTAGGCCAATACCACCTAGTCATACTCACTTGTACATCTTTTGTACTGCACAATTTATCTTCAAACTAATGGATTTTTATACAGGTGATCAAAAGTTGTGAGGGTTACTTCTCAATTCAATTAGCTAAATTATTTCTTACCATTTTCAAATCATAGCCTAAGGCTCTAAAAGGCAACAATTTCTTTTTAAAAAATGTGAAAGTGGAGCCATATACGCTCAGACATCAGATCTTTAGTTAAAAAAATATGAAAGAATAAAAAGGAAAAGGAAAAAAATAGCCAACTCTGGTAAGATCCAGAGAAGAAAAGGAGAACAAGCAATATGCAAGTCACTAATAAGCAGGTCAATTAAAACTGTTGTCAGACTTTAAGGCCTGCACCTTCAATTATTTACTTGAATTCGTTGTTGGGGTTTATTTTGGTTTTGGTTTTTGGTTTTGTTTTGTCAGTCATGGGGCTTGAACTCAGGGCCTGGGCACTGTCTCTGAGCTCTTTGCTCATGGCTAATGTTCTACTACTTGTAACCAAAGCTCTGGTTTTTGAGTGGTTAATTGGAATTAATGATCTTATGTGGACTTTTCTGCCTTGGCTGGCTTCGAACCACAATCTTCAGATCTCAGCCTCCTGAGTAGCTAGGATAATAGGCATGAGCCATCAGCACCTGGCTTATTGTTGCGGTTCTTAATAAGGCCCTGAATTAGAGCAAACACTTTGGACCAATGTCTCTCAACAAACCATTGTCAGCCAGACACTAGTGGCTCATGGCTGTAATTCTAGCTACTCAGGAGGCTGAGATCTGAGAAATGTGGTTTAAAGCCAGCCCTGCCAGAACAGTCTGATTGTCTTCTCTCCAATTAACCAGTAAAAAGCCAGAAGTAGAGGCGTTCAAGCCCCCAGAAACAGCACAGAAAACACACGAGATCTGTTGTGGCCAAATGCTCTGGAAAAGGTGGTTATATGGTCTAATAAATTTGAGAAATGCTGTATTTTACAAGGTTAGTACTATATTACAGCTCTTACAAGCCCTACATAAACTTTCAACCTACCTAGCTTAACATAGCTGAGGCTACTTTTTCCCAAAATTAAGAAGCCACACAATCTTATGCTCAACCTGGCATTTCATAAGACCAATTTGCAGCCATGATTCAGTTAGGAAAGCTGAAGTGTAGAACACCAAATTAGCTTTCTGTTTATGTTTTCTTTCCAGACTTAAACTGGGATGGTATATTATATAAAATCTATTGTATTTTGTGGTGGGAGCTAGTTCTAGAGCTTAAGCCATTTGCTGAGTTTGGGTTCAAACCATGTGTTCACTGTTACAACCCCCCTTGATACCTAGTGAAAGATTTGTGGAGTGTGCCACACTGACTTATTCCTGGACCCTCTACAGATGCCGTTTTTTGACCAAAGTAGAGGTTCACTGAGTCTTCATTGGACTAGTAATGTAACCAAAGAAAATTCTTTAAGTACGTAACCCTCACTCTATTGAATCCAACTCCAGGCCCTCCACAGCAAAGACATATGTTGACTAATTGTGCAAAGACTCACAGATCTGATTTCTGGAGGCCAGGAACACCCATGAAGCCCAACCTCCCATCTAATCAGGCTGCTTCAACGTCACAGACCCTCAGCACCCCAATCCAGAAATCGGCAGAGGATGTCTTCATCAGCAATATGATTCAGTGAGGACCTAGCATAATAAAACCTTCGCTCCAAAATGCTAAGTTTTGCCAGAGCATATGGGATTATAAAAGCAAATGTGTATTATGCATAATATTATGTCACATTATCGGGCACATTTTTTAAAAAAGGCAACACCCACAGGTCTGAACAACTTCAAATTTTATGCAAATTCTGCAAGCACCAAGACATGCTTCCTTGTCACTTCTTTTTTGTTGTATCAGCACAGTGCCTCAAGGGGGATCAGGTCTCACTTTGCCATTATTAGTAACTACCTTTGCAAACACTTGCTACAGGTTTTCTGGCTCTACATAAGAGTTCTCAGATCCCATTATTCTTTTGTGACTGGCAGAGAAGAGCTTCTGTGAGGACAATGAGGCAACTCAGTCCTTCTTGGGAATTCAATATGCTGTACCATCGATGCCCAACCCCGCACGCTTTTTATAATCATAGCCATCATCTTTTTATTATGTCTTGGACTTGAGGAGGCCTGAAAGCAGATGTAACTCATGATGACCTGACTTCAATGGGAGAATGAACCAGGTGGCTAATTGTCTCTAAAACAAATACACTGATAATTAGCAGGAGAGCACAATGCAACAGAAGCCTAACCACCAACCTTTATTTAAGTTAAGCAAACGGGGGAGCAAATGATGCAGCTGCACCGCACTTTGACAAGTTAATAAGGGAGCCATACTTCATCTCGTCAGCCACACTAGCCAAAGCATGCCCTCAGGGCTTGATATCAATGGTGCTAAAACGAGAACTGGGGAAATTTTCAGTGCTTACAGGAAAATCCTCAGGACTGGGTTAAACCAGGGTTTAACCAAAGGAATGCTGAGGTCAAGGCAAAGACCATAGAAAATTGGGGAGATCTCACTCATAGTATGCTACAAGTGATAATACATTCAACTCTATAACATTTGTTTAATGGCAACATCATCCTAACACTACTCAGATCAGACTCACTAATATCTAGCACAGAATTCAGCAAACTTTTTCTGGAAAAGACCAAATATTTGAGACTCTGCCAGCCTTGTGGTCTTAGTTGAAACTACTTATTGTTGCCACCTTAGTACCAAAGCAGCCATAGCCAAGAAGTATGTAATTGCCATCTGTATTTAAATGAAACTTTATGTATCCTGAAATTAAATTCCATGTCAAAAATATTAATTGTTTAATAAGTGTCAAATACATGAATTAGAACATATCATATGAGAAATAGAAATTAAGAGCTAGTCATCAGCCAAACCTGCAGAAATAACAGTCTTAGCTTGTAGACTATACTATAAGAGTCTCTCCTTGATCAGTGGCTTATAGTTTATCTATTAGCTTAAGAATTCAGGTAACACAGGGTTACCCTCTCTTGCTTTCTCTCTGCTTCTTAGTTGGACAATGGGATTCAGTTCAGAAGGGAGCTAGATGAAAGGGCACATGAAAGGGATATTCTACTTACTTGATTCATGTTGATAATTTTATGTGTATGTCACAGATCCGCAAACTCAAGACTCTGGGGCAGTTCCAGTGCCAAATGGATTAACCTCAGGGCAAAGGCACAGAGAGTCTTCCCAGTTGATTTATCAGTAAGTATTAATGGACATAGAGCCCTTGGTGCAGATACTTTATTTCTAAGAATTTATCCTAGAGAGTGATTAGAATTACCTGCAACAACTAAAGAACAACAGCAAGGGTGTTCATTACAGTACCATTGACAACAGTTAAAAAAAATAACGTATCAAATAGCAGTGATGTCAAATAATGACATTGTCAACATTGACAATATGACCTTAATTAAACAATCTGTGGTCATATTTTATTGAACAGCTAACTACGTAGCCCATAAAAATATGATACATAAGACTATGTATTGTCAGGAAAGAATGTTTATTGGTGGATAGAAAGGCAGGCATGAGTGAAAACAATTTTAAAATGGCTAATTTTGCTTTTTTTATTTTATTTCATTGTAAAGATGCTGTACAGAGAGGTAACAGATACCTGAGTAAGGTAATGAGTATATTTCTTGTTGAGCATTGTTACTCCCACCTTTATTTTGCAGAAAATGTCTAGGAGAATGACCACGGTATGACTGTTATTTCTGCACGTTGGACTGATGACTAGTTCTTAATTTCTTTTTCTCATATGGTATGTTCTAATTCATGTATTTGACACATTCTTATTAAGCAATTAATATTTTCCAGCCCTGTGTTTTACATTAAAATGTTATATTTTTGTAATTTTTAAAACTATTTAAAAGAAAAGGAAGTTCTCTCAGGCTTGTGCAAGAATGTGCTGCAGTTGTATGGGCATCAACAGAAAGACACTTAGGAAACAGAGGAGGACCAGAGATAAGACAGATGCTGAAGAAGATGAAGATGACCAGAGATAATAAGGCCTGGGGAGCTTGGAACTGGGCTCTGAGGTATCTAAAGCTATGCAGTAGCAATTGTCAGCAATACTGTGTATAACTGCATCACTCCTCCTATAATTTTTCAAAATCAGTCTTCATAACCCTCTCCTAATTCCACCAAGAAGCCAATGGATAAGATCTAGCTTAGCAAACTCAGCCCTGTAATACTACCTTCTGAAAGGGGGCATAGTAAAGTATAAAAGATATGAGATTTAAAAAATAGTGACTTTGAACAAATATTCACATCCTGACATCTTTTGTCAAACAGAGCATATGTTAAAGCAAGGTAGCAAAATACCAGAAGAGTGTTGAGGGAGTAGTAGAAAAGCCCACATCTCCATGTTTTTCCTCCAGACTTCTTTGATTCACTGGTTGCACTAAATTATGGAACATTTTCAGGTGCTAAACTCAAGCCTTGTTCTTCTAACATCTCATTCTATCAGTCATTGATACTCGCTCTTGAGGTTATACCCAAGATGTAACTCAGAAAACCAGTGAGATAAGAAATATTTCAGATAATAGACTTAGGATACCAGAGCAATTGAATGATTAACATGTAATGAAAATATAATTTATTCCCCATACCAATTAAACCTGGATGAGTACCAGTATGCATTGCTCTTGGTGAGTGCTTACACAAGTACAGACAGTTTGATGTGGCTCTGACCACACAGATGCCCTATTAAAAGCATTTTTACAAAGGGAGGAGTGTTAGTCTTTCTATGGGAGGAATTGGGTTGGAGAGAACTTAGGAGCTTCTTGGTAGAATTGATACAGAACCTCCCACTCTACTTCCCGTCCTCCCCTACACATACCGCGAGTCTGTTGCATTTCCTGCCTCTCTCTCTCCTTCTATTGATGTGGGATTATTCCCTCCCAGCCTCCTAAAATAATAGTTGTGGTGCTTAGCTGGCTGACAACCCAACATACAATCAAAACCATGCTGGCCAGATATGTGTAAGTGCTTCTCAGCCATTGCTGGTCCATCTGTCACTTGCCATACATTTGGGTTAGAAAAGTATTTTGTGGGTAGAAAATATCTCACACACACACACACACACACACACACACACACACACACACACATACATGCAGACACATAACTCACCCTTTATGGGATTATGTTGGGTCTGTGTATTTATCTAGAATAAAAGCCAATGTTTTTCAACAATAATACACCTCTGTTTATAAAACAGTTCAAGTTTGTTGTTTTTAATTTCAAAATAAGCTATTCCTTCCCCCCACAGGAAAAAAAAATTTGAAATGTTGTTATCATTATTGCCTTTTTTCCAAAAGACCCTCATGTGTACCCTAGAGAGAAACGAGCTGGGGCACAAATATTTGCATCAGCCTCCACAAATACTCCAAGGAGCAGCAAGAGTTGGAACAAAAGAGAAACCTAGAAATAGTTGCTTTGCTCTTTAATATAGGGCTTAATTTTCCCATTAATACATGAAAATTCTCCAGAGGCTAGTTATGGGCTTGCATTGCTATTTTTATTTTTATCAATAATAATTGTGGTTTTTCTTGAGCACTTCTTTTCCAGGGAGCTCTGACTGTATGCAAATCACTTGAAAAAATTCTTGCAACCGCCCCTTCCTCCTCCACGGTGCCAGTGGCTCAAGTTTGTAATCCTAGATACTATGCAGGAGGCTGAGATCTGAGAATCATGGTTCAAAGCCAGCCCACACAGAAAATCCATGAGACTCATCTCCAATTAGAAAACTGGAGGTGGAGCTGTGGCTCAAAGTGGTAGAGCACTAGCCTTGAGCAAAAGAGCTCAAGGACAACCTCCAGCCCCATAACTGATTAAAAAAAAATCTTACACCATCTCTAAAGCATAGCCAAGTGTTAGATTATTTTATCACAGTTGAAAAGCTAGAGATACCAGCAAAGAGGAAGATAACTGACCATGAATTTGTTTCAATATTTTCCTCCTGTCTTTTCCTAACCAATTTTCTCTCCAGCCTATCTGGTAGACATGGTGATCTTTTTAAAAAGTAAGTGATGTCTTTCCACAGCTTGTGCTGTGTCCTGTAGTACCTTGCTAGATTCTTTATTTATGCAACCTTGCTTTATGTCTCCTTCACTCAATAGGTGCTGCTATTACTGGCTGTCTAGGTTTGGGTACCTTTGAATTGTTTCCAGAATCATATGAGGTCCACGTATTAGGAAGTGTTCCTAGAAAGAGTGAGAGGAAGTAGGACCAGGGGGAAAAAAAGAAAATTAAACAAAGAAAGTTAAAAAATCAAGCAAAACCCCAATCAGGTTATCCTTAGCCCAATTCTACACGCGAGCTCTAATGGGGAGGGGGCTAGGGCATTTAAATAAACCCCCAGACTCATTAGTCTTTGGCAAAGTTCTCGGCGTTCTCAGGATTTCAGGAAAAGTGAACTCTAGCATCGTGAGGACAGCCCTCCAACAAAATGGTACTGTGGGAATTTGGGAAAGCACAATGGATGCATCCACAGGATGAGGCCAGAGTGATACCGCCTACAGCACTGGGTTTTGTGGTTCCTGGAACACTGTGGAAGGTTCTTGAGACCTCACCAACATCTGCTTTCCACTGAAACTTTCTCCCCATAGTCTGTTACAGTGGTGCCTTTTCTTCCTTAAACTAGACTTTGCTTAATTTTCATACCTCCCCCACCCCGCTCCACTCTACTATAAATGAAGTTGAAGCTGATTATATTTACTCTATGTCCTATCCTGAGTCCTGTTATAGCCTAAGCTCTTTTCAGTCACTCAGTTTCCTTACTTTCTGTCTATCCCCTAGTAGAATGTAAACTCCATAAGGCAGAGATTCTGCCTTGGTCTTCTCTGTATCCTAATCACCCAGCCTAGCTTCTGATACTCAGGAGGCACTCAATCAGACATTATGTCCTGAAGAAATGGATAACAGAATCATAGTCTTCCTTTTCACAAAGTCATTTCAAGTAGCCCACTATTGATAGCAATTAATATAACCATAGGCAAATATATACTGAGAAAAATATACATGTTGACACTTGTGTGTGGAAATCCCAGTTCTATTATAGTCACAGAACACATTGTTCACTTTTTGTGATAATTATTTCTTTTTTTATTGTCCAGGTAGTATGCTGAGGGGTTTCAGTTACATAAATAAGGTAATAAGTACATTTCTTGTCGAACTTGTTACCCCTTCCCTCATTTTTCTCCTAATTTCCTTCCCCTACATTGTTTACTTTTGTTGTTGTTTTATTTATCTTTTTGCTGCTACCTGGATTTGAACTCAGGGTGTTATGCTTACATAGCTTGCTTGTTTACTGTGGGTTCTCTATTCTTGTACAATTCCTCCTAGTGTTTCCCTGGTTATTTGGAAATGGGGTCTATAGGACATGACCTCAAACTGTGATCTTCTAGATATCAGCTTGCTTCACAGCTAGGATTATAAGAATGAGTCACAGGTTCCTGGTGATAAAAATCCATTATTTTCAAACAAAACATACTTAGAAAAATAAGAATAAAATCCATTATTTTCAAACAAAAATACTTAGAAGAGTAGAAAAATACATTTTCATACATAGAGTATGAAAACAAAAAGGCTAAGCTCCCTGATAATATATACTTACAAAGGCCAAATTATTCAGGTATAATTTTTTTAAAAAGAGAGAGAAGTAAGTTAAATACCAAAGTTTCTCTTTCTACATTGAGTGAAAAAGTCAACGAATGGTAGAAATGAGAAAACTAAAAGTAGAATTTGGGTGGGGGGAATGCTTCTATTTTTATATACCAGATTGTTTCTAAATTGGGCATGGGAACTTCTTTCACACATAATGTTTATTTTTATAGCACTCTCCCCCCTAAAAATAAGGTGCTTAACATGTGAGCTGAGCTTACTCAAGTTTCTCATCATAGCTAAATACAAAAAGGGTCTCAATTCTTTTCCTCTTGTATCTAATGGTAGTGTGCAGTGCCTCTTCCCTGCCACCACCAAGTCGCATTCATTATTTTTCCACCTCTTAAATCTAAATTGCTTTTGCTAATACAGTAAGGCCAAGCTTTGACACTCCTTCCCTGTTTCCTCTCTCTATTGGATAGAATCCTGACACTGCCATGTGTATAAATCTGAGCTGACTTGCTAGAAGAAGCGAAAACAGGTAAAGTCAAACTGATCTCCAAGTCCTGCCCATCCTTGACCAATCAGCCCTAGCTAGCCTCCAGTTTGTCACAGAGCATGAATAAGCCCAGGTTTAGACCCATGTCCAGTCCAGGTTACTGGATCATCCGGTAAATGTATGACATTTACAGGGAGTAAGAAGTAGAAGTTGCTTTTAGCTACTATGCTGTGAGATGTTTGTTCCACAATGATAGCTGACTAAAATATTTCTCCTAATCATGCTAGAGAGCCAGATTGGACCCACCCCTCACAAGAGCCTGGGTGGATTTGTTTTCTATATTTTATTGTTTTTGCTATGCTGTTTCCAAGTCAATGTAAGAAAAGAAGCCAAAGAAGACTTCTTCAGAGTAGGTGATGAATATAAAAAAGCAATCTCAACAGGCAGGTTCTGTCAGAACAATAGCTCCTGTAAAGGTTCAATAGTCTACTGAAGCTTAAAAAGTGAAGCATTAGTGGCCCATGCCTGTAATCCTAGCTACTCGGGAGGGTGAGATCTTAGAACTGTGGTTTGAAGCCAACCCAGCAAGAAAGCCCATGAGGGCTTTTATCTCCAATTAACTACCACAAAAGCTGAAGTAGAGCTATGGTTCAACTGGTGGGGAGCTAAAAGTCAAAAGAGTTCAGGACTGGCACAAAAAAAGTGAAGTTTACTTTGGCAAAAGAGACAAATAATAATAATAATTGTAAAATAAAAAACCAGAATTCTCTCTAGTATCACTTCTATTATACTAATCATATTCGCTAAGACTTGCATACTTTCTTCACTTATAAATAATCAGCTTTGCTTTAATAGCAAGAGCAAGGTTAAGTGAATCACTGTTCACTTTGTTTGTTTTAAGCTATTGTTGCTCTACCAAATCATCTTCTGTTTCATTGTCTTATGTGAAGATAAAAATCTAGACACACCTGCCAAACCAAAAGGAAAAAAAACACACAGAAACAGAGGAAAATGAGGGAAGCTTTGTTCAATGTAACTGTTCATTGGTCTATATAGAAAAAAAATACCAATGAATAAACAACCTGCCACAAATTGAGGTGTGCACAGAGCTATAGACCTATAAAGCGTATTTCAGTTGCCACAGTTACCAATTTGCAAAATGGAGTGATGAAATTATCAAATGAAATTTTGGCTGCATTTCTCATAGGGGTTCAGTGCGTTCTTTTAAAAATTGATAGCCTTTATTTCCAGATTTGGGTGTAATAGTTTCAGTTCTAATTATGCATTGTTCTACGGAGCAGCTTGTTTTCTGATACATTTTTACTATGTCAAAATCTGGATTTTTAAATCATGCTATCTTGTGGTTTCTCCATCTTCTTATTTTAAACATACATGTCTATGTGTATAATGTCTATTCATTTATAATTAAAAAGAGAATAGTTTTATGTTTCACAAAAACTTTTGGAAAGGCAGAGTTTGTTTCTTTATGATAAATAGAATCTACCATTTGCTACATTTTGGAGCTGTGATTTATGAATATACTCAGTCCCAGTTCCATCTAGCCATATTTTGGTAAAGCTATTTAGTGCATCTCACTTCTGTGCTTACTCTTAAGCCTTTAGGGTATCCCAGTTCTTTAGCTATAGCAGTTAGTTAGGAATAGGAAGGCAACCCAATCAGGAATGAGAATAGGAAGGTGACCCAATCAGGAATTCGAACATGGCCTCAGCAGACCAATGAGTGATAGGTCACAAGCCAATCAAGGTCAAGTAGATTCCATTCCAGGATTTGTTTGAGCTTTTGAAAAAGAAAATTTTCTCATATATATATATATATATATATATACATACACACACATATATATACATATACATATATATGTATATATGCACATATATACATATATATAATATGCACATATATACATATATATACATTTATATTTGTAAAAGTATTATACAGAGGGGTTACAGTTACATGAGTAAGGCAAAGAGTACATTTCCTATCGAGCGTTGTTACCTCCTCCTTTGTTTTTTCCCTACCATCCCTTCCCTCCCACCCTCCCCAACTCTTCCCTCCCCCCACCAACTTGTAAAATTCATTTTCAACATAGCATCTTGTACATCTCATTGTTACAATGGGTCAATTTGTATGCTTATTTCAGCATTTTGTTATTTCCCTTCTCCTCCCCAAATTAGAAAAATGTATATACAAGATGCAGGGCACCAGAATCAAATACAGTGAAAACAAGGGCTAAACCATGGGGGAAGAACATACAAAAGAAACAAAAAGTCATAGTACATTATAAATACATTATAACCACCAACAAGAAAAATAAAGCCACTTGTGTCCCTGTCTTAGGGTTCATTTTGCTTAGCATCATTTTATATGGTTATATGTGCATAGCTTTTGACCTTTTCTGCTTCTCCTAGACATATACTAGTTATTGCAAACAAGGGAAACCATGAGACCTATGTTTCTTTGGGTCTGGCTTACCTCACATAATACAGTTTTTTCCAAGTCTTTTAATTTCCTAACAAATGGGGCGATGTCATTCTTTCTGATGCAGGCATATTATATATATATATATATATATATATATATATATATATATATATATATATATTACATCACATTGATCCATTCAGAAGATTCTCTTCTTATCATAGAAAAGAAAACAGTATATAGACCCAGAGGCTTCTCTGAGCCAACTTTGGACCATAAGAAAAGTCTACTTTGGATGGAAACAATCCTGAGGAAGATGTGCTAAGAAATAAAGACTGAGAGGAAAATAAAGAAAACGAATCATAAATGTGTTGAATCCAGAGAACAGATCAATTGCTGTCTTTGTACTGGACAATTAAAGGAGCCAGTATAAGTGCTGGCTGTTTGAGTTGAATGCTATCATTATTTTAAAAAAATGAAATGAAACTATTTACAAGGACAATGGCAGACTTTAGAAATGAGTGACTGGGAGGGGACAACAGAGATGATATTCAAACACAAAGGCGCAGCTCTGAGCAGTAAATCAAAATTCACTAGTAAGGAAGAAGGGAGTGGAGTGAGGGGGACAAGAAAGGGGTAGTGTGAGTGTGGTCATAGTGCATTATATATATGTCACAGTGAATGCCATTAGTTTTTGCAATTAATGTATGCTAATGCTAATAAGAATGGTAGTCACTCCAAGCCTATCCCACTAAGATGGATAAAGTCACAGATAAGCAAGTATAGAAATAAGCTTGAGTCAAACACTCAGATTTCCTTGACTTAAGTGGGTTATCAAATAATGCACTCCAATTCCCTCATTGGAAATTTAACTATAGGAATCTTAGTCTATGAGAGCCAATAGGCAAAGTAGAAATCACTGCGGACATCAATCTGAGAGCCAAATAAGGACAGGATGGCTACTTAGTGGCTGCATGAAGCTGGAGCTTCCCTAAACTGGACATTCAAAGGGAGGAGAGAATATAACTAGGAGCACTAGGTGAGGACAGAGGTCAAAATTACAAAGGACCTGTCCAATGAGATATGGAGCCACAGAGAATGTTCAGAGACTGCAGCTGGAGCTGTGTGAGGCAGAGAGTGTAGAAGATGAAGCCCTGGCTTCCCTTTCCTCCCACATTCTAGCCTCTCATGAGGGTCTCCCCATAGCCAACATAACCAAAACCCAATATCCAGGAGCCTAGGAAACACAGCCCTGTGACACAGAGCAGAAAGAAGAAGGGCAAGGAGCAAAGGTAGCCACAGACAGGCAGAGAATCTATTACACACTAGACAATAGTCTCCCATAAACAGAAGCACCTCTGCTTCAGTCAGCACACACTCACAAGAGATAAAAATCATAGGGTGTTCTTTGTCTCCATCCACAGTCATACTGAAGTTAACATATGAAACAGTTTTACAATCCCTGAGGTGTTTGCTAAGCTTAATGTTATTTGTTCAATCACACTCTGCTAGCAATACATAATACAAGCGTTCCGCACTTCTGCTGAGCCTTTGTTAACTTTCCGCTATCTCATGTAATGGCAACCTTATCCTACCAGTAGCAAACATCCATACCCTTGACTTCTTCCCATCTCTGCCTCCCCAGATCACGTGTGTCAGCAAAGTGTCACGGCTCTTTGTTCAAACTATGCCCTGAAGCAAATACACCTGCCCTTATAGTGCTTCCTCATTGATCCCAATCACCATTATCTCTTCCAACAGGTGTCCCTGACTCCCTCCATTGTGCCTCTTCCCACACTATTCCACAGACCAACCAGCACAACACTTGTCAAATAGAACTTGGTTTTTATCAAACTTCTTTTCAAACCTCCAATGGCTCCATTTTTCTTCTGTGTGTCAGAAGCCCAAAGTCTTTGAGGGTCAAGACCACATCATGTCTAGCACTTCAGGTTTAATTATCTCATGCAATTACACTACAGCTTATGGTTTCAAAACAGAAAAAAAAGCCACAACAGAACAGTTTTGACCATTGTACTTCCCATGGTTTATGCAACTAGTCTATGTCCAAAGCAGTGTTCTCAACACAAAAGTGTGGCTGAAAGGATAGATATATCAAAAATATGACATGAACACAGATATGGTTAAATGGTTTCAACACTTGTGTGTTTTCTTTAGGACTTTTGAAAATGACTTGTCTAAACTGTTCACTAAGCTATTCTTGAAGTGAACTGTTATGTAGCATATTTGTATAAATAAGTAACATTGTGAGCCTAGACAATAATGGCTGTGAAGGATGAAAATTAACGCATATGACAGAGATCTTTGCAAACTAGAATACTTGCCCAAAGCTAAACTCTACAACTTACTCAGGCTAACTTGAGCAAAGGTGATAATGGACTGTCTGAGAATACAAGAATTATTTTCATGTGTAAGCTGAGACCCAAAATGGTTCATCAATCTAGTTACTTATTTAAATAATTATTGAATGTTCAATATAGATGTAGCAACAGAAAGGGTAGATCAGGCAAGACAAGGCAGGAATATTTCCAACATGAACAAAGCATGTCACCAGCTCTAAATCTGAAGGTCATAAGAAAAGATACTTAAAGGAAACCAGAGAGAGAGCGAGAGCTATAGGGCAAAGCCACCTGACAGAAGCCTCGGACCTCTTAACCACTTTAATTCTAATTAAAAGCTAGAACTCAGGGAAGCACAGTTAATGTGGTCCCTAGGAGTCAGGTCCTGGGTCCAGAGCACAAAGAATAGATCTGAATGGACAAACCAAGAACACCTGCCCAGTATGGCTAGAAGAGGTAAGAAGTTGAAATAAGAGTGGAAGATTTTATAACAGTTTCATAACTCTGTGTAACAAATCCCACAAAGTTGACTGCTTAAAATACACAAATGTATTCTCTAAAAGTTCTGTGAGTCAGGAGTCCAGGCCTACTTAGCTGGACTCCCTGCTTTGGAGTATCACCAGGCTGAAATTAAGCTGTTAGCTAGGCTGAGTTCTCATCTGGAGGTTTGGCTTGGGATAGATCTACTTCCAAGGTCATTCAGGTGGCTCACAGAATTCTGTTTGTTGTGACTGTAGGACTGAGATCCTCAACTCCCCAAGGGTGGCCTTAGTTTTCATAGACACTTTACTTATGGCCTTAGTTTCCATAGACACTTCACTTCTGGCCTTAGTTTTCATAGATACTTCACTTATGGCTGCCTGTTTCAAAGACCAACAAGAATGACTTGAGAAATAGAAGCCTCAAATAAGTGAAACACTGGAGTGGTATCTACTACCCTGGGCATGTTATACTGGTTTAGAAGCAAGTCATGGATCACACACACACAGAAATAAACAAATACATCAATAACAAAAAGTGAGATCATTTTGTCTGGCATACTACATGATATCATAAACCATATTAAGCATTTAAGGTTTTATCTAAATCCAGTAAGGGGTAGCCATTCAAAGAATGTATTAAATGGAGAAGAAATAATACTGTTAGGCCCCAACATGAGGCTCATTCTGTTTTTTTTTTTTTCATACAAAGGATCAACAGAAAATGCAAGGGGTCTACTTAAGGCCACAGTTGGTTAGCGGCTGAGCCAACGCCACAGTTCTTTGAGAACCACCATGTTCTGCAATCTTAGAAGCCCCTTCCATCTAGCAATGCTATATTTCTCTGCATATACAAGAAAATCAACTGTCATATTTAATAGCTCCACATCAACGTGAAGGATGGAAGTATAACAGAGACTATTTTGGTTAGCAAATATTTGGACTTGGTCTTACATAAAACCTAAAACAAATTCTGAGTTTAATTTTTCCACTTTTACAATGTTTATGTGTGTGGAATCATTCTTCAGAAAAAATGTTATTTCTCCTACACATCATCTGGACTGCACTGGATCCCTCTTGCAGGTAGAAGAACCAAGAGTTTCCTTGCCTTTTCCTTCCCCTGCTGGCCTGTCTGAGACTGCCAGGCCCCGAGGCTGGATCATCCTCTGCGCCTCAGGTGGGATGTGTTAGGAATAGCTTTCTAGTGCAAGACAGACAGAAAAGCAGAGATCTTAAGCCTTGCTGTGGTGTGTTGGTTCACTAGAACCAACTGTTAAATTTGCAAGAATTTTGTAAGCCAAATATTAAGGCATTGGCTTGAAATCAGCTATGGTGGGAATATTTGCACCACAGAAACTGGCAAGAGCTAGAAAACAGAGCTTCCTTTCCTACAAGCCTGGTGTTCAACATTTGCCAACACGCTACCGCTTTTGGATGTTCAAACTACTCTAAGAAATAATCAAAGGACCACACATTTACCTATGAGAAAGCACTTTGTAGAAAAGGAAGTTGGAAATAACCTAAGTATCCTAAAAGAAGTGCATTAACTGAAATCCTAGGCAGCCTCTAAAATTGTATTTTTAAAATCTATATTGACATGAAAAACGTATCTAGGGCATAATAAGGAGATATGAAGAAACTAAGACCCCATATACTGTATAGAGGAATTTTGTAGGAAAATAATGTGTGTAGAGAGGGAAAATTTAAAAACCTAAGTGGTATCAGTGATATCTTAAAATGGTAAGGTATCAGAATATATTATATTCATAAACTGTTTTATTAAATGGCAACTCCTTTGTACAACTACCGAAAGATAATAATTTTTAAATGGTGTGGTAACAGGTCACCTTGATCGTCTTCTTTATGTTTCTATGTGTTTAATATTCCATGGTAAGCACACACTGCATTTGTAATAGACATACATATATATATGTATGTTTATTCCATCAAGAATGAAATTAGTGAGAAGAAACTATAAAATTAACATGCTCACCATAACATTTACTAATCCAAGTTGACACCAATTGGGATAAGAGGAAAGATGGTGACTTTGGATCAAGTTGGATATGCAAAATTTTAGTTCTCTGATCTCTTAAGGATCAGACTGATTTGCAGAATTGTGTATAGAATTACACTTCTGACCTCAAAGCCACAAGAGCAGTGACTGAGGTGCTTAATGTATACCACTTAATATCCTCTCCATGCCTCTCCCTTAGGGAAGAGCCTCATTTTCCCATGAAGAAGGGCATTACTTGGAATGACAATCAGGACTTCATCTCCCACTCACTCCTCTCCACAGCAGGAGTGTCTTACCTCTTCAGAGAGTTAGAAAGAGGCTCTTTGGAAACTAGCCTGCCAGATGGCACAAGTATTCTAGACTGTCTCCCATGCCTATGTCATAGAAGTGCATGGTATTGACCAATTATGCCTGTACCTGGAGGTATGAGCCAGTTTGATTCCTTGTCCCTGGCCACCACTCTATCCCACATTATCCAATCACCTTTATTAATAATAAGGTTAATCTTGTTTCCCACTCTCCATAGCTATCAATTCATCCCTAATTTCTAAGGGCAAGGAAGAAGTGCTGCTTTTAGCCTTTTTCAAACCCAATACTGTTAGTGTTTTTGTAGACTAGAAACCTCTATAAACAGGTTTGAGTTGTACACACCCATTTTTGTATCCCTGGCACTTGGTGTGGCCATTTATACACATATACGTTTTCCACAGAAGACTGGAAGTGGAGGGAAGGAGAAAAATGAGTTGGGGGCAAAAGATATTGACTTAAATCTCTCCACCCATTTCCTTTTATTTCTTAATGAATTTAGGAAGAGTAGAACCCTTGTCTCAAGCAGATTTGGCCCATTATCCCCATCCTTAGTTTAACGGTTGGCATAGCATTTGTGGCTTAAATAATTTATAGTGATCAGTGGGAATGAACACAAGGTGAAATGGAGTCTCATCTGAGAAAAATCCTCAGTAATGACAGACAGGGGAGAGGTAAGGCCATCAGCTCTTAATTACATTCTGTCTTCTCTTGGCTTTCTCCTGCGTTCTCTTTCTCTCCTTGAATACACATTTTAAATAAAGTGCACATTTTAAATGGAGGGAGATGGCTTAGTACTCAATGTAACTTTTTGTTACCTTGTCTAGAGCCCCTGACTAACTCACTCCTGAAAGTCTTGCTCTCTTGAATTGGCACCAATTAGACACCTTTCTAGGTAGAGAAATAATTTGCTTAACTGCATAAGAAAATGGCCACTTCAAGCCCTTTAAGAATTTTGGTTCTCAATTACCCAGCCTTACTTCTCCTGTGAAGTGATAATTAGAGTCTGGATGATAACTGGATTACCAAGGACATCTCTCCCGACAGCCGTTTAACACCTAATCAAGTGTTAAGGTCGTAAATTATGCATTTCTCAACAGCATTCAGACCCATTTGAAAACAATTTGAAACAGTTCAAGAGTTCCTAGATGGTCTTCAGTTTTACAGGGCTGTAGAGGGTCCTGCTTAAAGGAATTATCTGCTTAGAAGAATTACCAGGTTAAAGGAATCACCCACTTAACAGACTCAAAGCGTAAGGCTCTCTCCACTCGCTAATCGGCTACAGATCATTATTTTCGTTAACAATTCAGTGTTCTCCTCCGATGTAAGGGTACATAGAGAATTTCCCACAGCATCTCCCCAGGGAGTTCAGGTACCGCATTCTGGAGAGAATGTAAAAGGAGGAAAACGGACACACAAGTAAGGCTCCCCAATTTTGTTTTTCGGATAACTTCTTCAAAACCAGATCCCAAAAGTACAAGCTCAATACTGGAACGGACAATCTATGCTTCTCAGTTTTAGGTTAGAGGCAACAAAGGATATTGAGAGGGTAGGGTGACAAATGTGGGAGGAAGACACATGCCTTGCTGTGCCTTCCTTGAAAGAAAATCGGGTTTTCTAAAGCCTAAGGCTCCTCTGCTGACACAGTCCCTCTCAGGATGGTTCCTCTCTCTCTCTCTCTCTCTCTCTCTCTCTCTCTCTCTCTCTCTCTCTCTCTGACCACCATCCACTTAGGTCTACAGCAATACCAGATACTTGAGCAAACATCCATGACTCAACAACCAATGATCACCACACCCCTATAGTTTTTCGTGGAATTTCCCCCGTCATTGACCCATCAGTCCCTCTGCATTCCATTCTGCTCCACAGGGAGCAGCAATGAGGAGGTCTTTGAGAGTTCTAGGAATTGTACACACACACACACACACACACACACACACGTCAGCCTGTCTCTTACTCTCCTTTTATAACAGCAGTTAGTTACACTTCTCTCCAAGCCTATCTGAGAAATCTGTTTACAAGCTCTGTCTTCCTCTTAGAGGGAGAAATGGCATAATTGGAAGCATAGATTACACCACATAATTGTACCACAATAAGGATCCATCTTCAGTCCAGCCCAATTCAATTAGAATATTTTTACTGCTTAATTTGATCTTAAGAGCCTTGAGGGAGGAGGGGGGGGGGAATCTGTCTACTTGGAGAACAGGCTAAGTCTGATACATAGGATTCTTCTCTTTCTCCTTACCTGCATCTCAGTAATGTCCCACGTGTTAAAAAGATAAGATCCATCCTTCTATGGGACTTCATTCCACGGAACAATCTGAGTTGTTTCTATTGCAAATTCACTGAGTCCCTCCAAAATGGATACTCGTTTCTTTTGGCATTTTGTTGTTGTTGTTGTTATTTTCTTTTCTCTCTTTTTGTCTTTCTTCCTTCCTACTTTTCTTTCTTTCTTTCTTTCTTTCTTTCTTTCTTTCTGTCTGTCTGTCTGTCTGTCTTTCTTTCTGTCTTTGTTTTTTGGTTTGTGGAGTTATTTTTGAAATCTGGTTTTGAACTCAGGGCCTTACACTTGGTAGGCAGGTAGTCTTCCCATTTGAGCAATCTCCACAGTCCTTTTTTGCTTATCAGTTCTTAGATAGGATCATGCGTTTTTCCTTTTCCTAGAGCTGGCCCTGGACCATGGTCCTCCTGCCTATGCCTTTGACATACTTAGGTTGATTACAACTAGAATAGCCTGGCTTGGTTGAGAATGGCCTTGAATAGCCCAGCCTGGTTGAGATAGGTTCTTACTAACTTTATGTTCAGGCCTGGAAACTCCATCCTCCCAATCTCTGCCTCCCAACTAAAAACAGATATTTTCTATTCAGTATACAATGAGAGATGAGGGAGGGGGTTCTGTACAGCATTATTTCTATTACCTTTCCTCAAACAAATATAGATTTTTCTAGAAAGAATATCAAACTATATGTCTACTTTACATACAGTTTTAAAACATGTCTATAAAAATTTATAGAAGCATTTTTATTTTGTTCTGACTCGTTTTACCATTGGACCTCTGGGAAGGCTATTATACTAAAATTAAAAGGCATTAAAGACTTGGTCTTCCGTTTTCTCTTTTAGTCGTTCATGTGGAGTTGTGTTTTCTTGCAGTGCAGTCATGTTTGACAGGGGGCCTTTTACTCTCTGTGATCCCCCAGCGTATGTCACATAAATACAGATTTCCTCCTTTCCTTGGAACATTGACAGAAATAAATCACTTGTAAAGCAGGCTCCGGTGATAATCTCCTGAATGGTGAAAGGATTTCCTTTATCATGATGCTAAAACATATATATGATAACTCATGCTAACTACCTTACGGTAGTTAACATAAAACTATGTATCTCAAATTAGGTATCTTTTTGTGTGTTTTTTATTGTAAAAAGGCTGTACAGAGGGGTTACAGTTACATGAGCAAAGTAATGAGTAATTTGTACATTGTTGCCTCCTCCTTTGTTTTCCTCCTACCATCCCTAAGTTAGGTATCTTTTGAGGACTGGACCAACAAATGCATCCCTCAGATGGTAACATTCCTGTGGTGAGTCCTTACTCTCCTGTCTTCTCAGGTCAAGAAAAAAAATCAGGCTTGAAGCTTACTCTCAAAGGTTTGAAACTTTTACACACAGGTGAGACAACTGCAGTGGCCACTTTCCCCAGTCCTTATTTGTTTGGGGTTAAGGTCTGTTCCCAGGGTTGTACTGCCTCCCAGTTCTGCCTCAGGACACTTTCAAGGGTGCCCTTCCAGCCTACGAATGACTCTGACTACAGATGTCCCTGTGGATAGACAACAAATGGATAACCAGCCCCCAATGGATTTCCATTGTGACCTCAATTCCAGGCTCAAAGATTGTGAGGCTCAACCTCTCTAGCCATAAAAGAAATGCAAATCAAAAAAACATTGAGATACCACCTCACTCCAGTTCGAATGGCTATAATCAAGAACTCTAATAACAACAGATGCTGGAGGGGATGTGGACAGAAGGGAACCCTACTGCATTGTTGGTAGGAGTGTAAACTTGTTCAAGCCCTTTGGAAATTAGTATGGAGGTTCCTCAAAAGACTCCACATAGAGCTCCCCTATGACCCAGCAATCCCACTTTTGGGCATTTACCCAAATGATCACAAACAAGACCATATTAAGGCTACCAGCACAGCTATGTTTACTGTAGCATTATTTACCATAGCTAAGAAATGGAACCAACTCAGATGCCCCTCAGTAGATGAATGGATCAAGAACATGTGGTATATATACACAATGGAATTCTATGCCTCCATCAGAAAGAATGACATTGTCCCATTTGTTAGGAAATGGAAAGACTTGGAAAAAATTATATTAAGTGAAGTAAGCCAGGCCCAAAGAAACATAGGTCCCATGATTTCCCTTATTTGTAATAACTAGTATATGTCTGAGTCAAGCAGAAAAGGTCGTATAAGTTGATGTTAGGGAAATGAACCCCAAGATAAGTATTCAAATTTTTTTTCTTTCATGCAATTGTTTTCTAGCATATTGATAAGATGATTTCTTTGTTGCTTTGTATGTCCCTCCCCCATGGTATAATCCCTGTTTTCACTGTATTTGATGTTGGTATAATTTTTGGAGGGGAAGGGAAAAAACAAATCGTTTAAATAGGGATACAGGTGGACCCATTGCAATAGTGAGATGTACAAGTCTTTGACCAGGAGTGGGGGAGTGGGGGAAGGGCGGAGATGGGAAATGATGGGAAGGGGAAACAAAAGAGGAGGCAACAATGCTTGATAAGAAATGTACTCGTTATCTTGCCCATGTAATTGTAACCCTTCTATACGGTATTTTCACAATTAAAAAAAAAAAAGATTGTGAGGCACTCTGACATTGATTTCTTTCTCTCTACATCCTACCCATGATCATTTTAGATATCAGTGTAAAAACAGCATGAAACAAGGATGAAGTGAAGGAGTCAGGAATGCTGAGAGACAGAAGCATGAAGCAGAAGTGGCATGGGTCTCTCCGAAGAGAAAAGGATGGGCTGATTCTGAGGGCAACGCAAAGTGTCAACAGCCTATAACCAAGGCTATTTTTTCAGATTCATTCTTTTCTGCCCACCTAGAAGGAACACTCTGGCAACCTTGTGAAATGGAGACAAGCACTTTCCATTAAGGAAAACAGGAGAACAGAACACCTCACAGAGACTTCCCAATTGTTCATGTTCAGTATTTGACATACATGATCATCACTAGATGATTCTAAATTCCATCAACAGAGCCAATAGGCTTACTCTTCAGAACTTCATGATCACTCAAAGCCAAGTGTAAGTTTAATGACACCAGATCTTCAGTAACATCACAATTCTAAGTTCCTCCTTTAACCAGAGAGCAAAATTAAGACTTGGAGCAGAAGTCAGGCTATTGTCTTCAGCTAGATTTTTATTTAATTTTTTACTATCTTTAAATAGTTTGACAAAAGGCTTTCATCCAACATGTCTGCTTACAAATACATTTCATCTTGTCACCCTTCTATTATTCTCCCCCATATCTATCCAAACTCTATCTATCCCCTCAAGTTTCCTAGTCTCATTGTCACAGATGTACATTGACTGTTATGACTGTATGTATTCACTATTTTTCTCTCCATTTGTCTGCCCCTCCTCTTAAACCCCACACTTCACTCAAACAAGAGATGCCAGTTTCCTGCATTCATTGGGTTAAACTGGTCATTGTTCAAGGGAAGTTACATTATGGGAATACCACCCTGAGCATACCATACTTTAGTCAGTTTAATGGTGTCTATATATGAATAATTTTTGCAGCTAGATTATTTTTATACCACTGACTTATGACATACGGAATTTTAAAGTTATTTCCTTTATTGGCAAATGATACTTTCTATTAGGTACATATGGCCTTCTTTTTAGAATAAACTATTTAATATAAAAATGAGTCTATTAAATTAAAATACATTAAATAATGCTGCAGTTTTATATAAGTACAACAAAAATCAGAAAAGATGCCTAAAGTTGGGAAACATCATTGTAGTAATCAGAATATGAGTTGATAAGTCTGGGCCTGGAGTCACACAACTGTAATTCCACCACTCAGGAGGCTGAGGCAGGGCGATTATGAATTTCAATATAGCCTGAGCTATATGGGAAGATTCTGTCTCAGAAAGAAGAAGGAAGAGGACAAGGAGAAGGAGACGTATGAGTCTAGAAAGTCTAGGGTAAAAATTCCATCTCTGCTCCTTTGCCAATCCTGTGATCCTGAGCAGACGATACAACTTCTCTGATTTCAGTATTTTCACCTATGAAACAGAAATGAAGATAGGCTTGCCACACAAGATGAGGCTTGGTTCAGGTGAACCAAGAAGAAAGAACGAGGCTTAAACAAAACACACACATTGATCAAAATACATTATACTCATAATTGACAAGTTGAACTGAAACCCCTTTATACAGCTACATAAAAGTATCTTTTGAAAAGGCAACAGCAAAAATAGCATGCAGATATTCATAACAATAACTGAAATGAGCAGGGAGAACCAAGTAATTGACTTGTCTACTACAGTATTTGTAGCCCACACCATACATAGTATGGGTATACCCCTTTCAAGGACACAAAAGAAGACAGTGGGAAAGAGAAAGGATGTCCTAGGCTCACCTGTTCTAGACCCTGTGAACCAGGGGCCACATGAGGCTGCCTGGGGTGTGGTTGTGAATGTGGTCAGATGAGAATAAGAGGGAACTCAGTAGATAAAGAGGCTGGTGAAGGTGAGACCAACTGGAGACAAATAGCAGCTAGAACAAAATTTGTCTCTTCTAGCTTCCCTCCTCCACTGCTCCTTTCCTCCCCTTTCTCACCCCCTGCCTGCCTTCCTTCCTTTCTTCTTTGCACAAATTCACTGCTCACACCCATTGTGTCAGAAGCTTTGCTAGGCTATGGGAACTCAGTCTCTCAGTCTAAATTTAAAGTTAGGTTTGTGACAATTTCTCACGTGAAAGCTTTGTTCAGATGAAAATATGCATAGAGATTTATTTTTTGCCATCCTGGGGCTTGAACTCAGAACCTGGGCACTGTTCTTGAGCTTCATTTTGCTCAAGGCAAGCACTCTACCACTAAACCACATTCCCAACCCAGATATAGAGTTTTGTTTTGACTTTTATAAATGAAATTTGGAGGTAAGTTTGAAAGATCAACTCTTTCTCCTATAACCCCCTGTGTATAATGAGGCTAAACATTTTTTTAAGTTGAAGATAACTGAAAGGTTACCTTAGGAGACAATCCATAGGCCAACAACATTTGAAAATGTTCAAAATTAGTTAACCAATATTTCAAATTCTTTTAAAAAGAAGTTTTTGTTATGAAAATACTGTACAGAGGGGTTAGAGTTACATGAGCAAGGCAATGAGTACATTTCTTATCAAGCATTGTTGCCTCCTCCTTTGATTTTTCCCCTACCATCCCTTCCCTCCCACCTCCACAACTACACTACCAATCTCACCCCCTGCCATCACCTAAATGGTAAAGTTAGTTTTCAACATAGCGTATTGTACATCTCATTGTTACAATGGGTCAACCTGTATCCCTATTTAAACAATTTGTTTTTTCTCTTCCCCTCCCCAAATTATACCAACATCAAATACAGTGGAAACAAGGGTTATATCATGGAGGAGGGACATACAAAGCAACAAAAAAAATCACATGGTACCTTATAAATCTATTAGAAACAATAGCAAGAAAGAAAAAACCACTTTTGTCCCTCTCTTGGGGTTCGTTTCGCTTAACAACATCTTATAGATTTTCCAGAGTGAAGGGGAGGAGAAAGGGAGAGGAGAGATGGAGAAGGAGAAAGAGAGAGTGAGAGAAGGAGGGAGAAAGGGAGAGGGAGAAGGAATGGGAAAGGAAAGGGAGAGAGGAAGTGATCACAGGGTTCTTTCCAAAACTGAAAGAGCCAGTTTCATGGGCCAGCACTGGTTAGATCTGAATACAGCTAAGTTTATTTTTGTGTTTAGTGTACCATAGTCTCCACCCCTCCTTATTATGCTCTAATACTGAAAGCAAGAATGAGATGCTATCTTCATCTCATTTGACTTGATCTTTGCTTGCCTTTCATGTGACCATATTCCCTCACTAACATTACATGGAAGCAACAGAGGCCCTTGAGCTTCTCCCCTGCAGACCCGACATCTTCACCTTGCACACAGAACAAATGGCCTCCATGATGGGGATGACCTCTTTTCCTTGAGATATTGTGCTCTGTTGTTTGGGGCTGATAATTCAAATCCAAAGAGAAATGGGAAAGAAAAGTTGTCCTTTAACCTCCATTCCTCAAACCTGGCTTTTGTTTGTCCTTTTTCCTGGCTTCAGGCATTAGCATTTGATACCATTATTATTACCTGCTCGGTGCCTCTGCGGTGCTTTCCTTGCCAACATAGCATTTGCCCCCAAGGGAAACTGTTCCCCTCCCAAGAGATAATAATACTTATCAGGACCTTGTGTGGAGTTCCTAGACCTCTTGGGATTGAACCATGCATCGCACACACAAAGCCTTCCATTATCATGGCTATTGTTGTCATTATTATTATTCAGGATTAGGCAGCCTGCTTAGAACTCTTGCCAAACTCAGGCAGGTGCCCCCTCAGAGCCTCACCCGGCCCTAGCATGGTAGCTTCAGCCGGACGCACCTGGCTGGAGGGCTCTGGTTCAGCCTCCTACATCCTGGGATTTTGCCAAAGCAGAAATCTGCACTGAAACATTCACTCCACCTTTGATCAGGGGGCAGAGGTTGTGCTTCCGGGGAAGGCTGGGGGTAAGCTTTTCCGAGGATGTCCAGTTGCTATACCATGCTACCACTTAGAGATGCTTCCGCTTCTATGGCTCACAGTTCAATGCTTAGGGTCTCCCCTCATGTTTTAGTAGTAATAACAAGTCAAGAAAGCATCTCAAAAAACACCGTAAGACCACTTTGACACACATATATGTAACTTTTCTCTCTCCAATTAAAAACAATTTTTTGAGCATGCATCACAAATTTTATTACTGAAATGTAGGGAAATCCAGGTTGAAGAAATATGCCAATTCCTTAAAATGAAAATTCTGGGAGGATTAACATACTGAATTTCTGCTGATCCCACAACAGGGTTAGTGAGTTCTTGGTAGTTCTTCATGGCCAGGGCCTGGAATCAATAAAAGTCCAAGTTAGCATCTCTCTTAGACACAATACAGCTGTACCTTAAGGATAGTGTGCTTCTCCTGCCTTTGAAACTGTATTAGATATTTTTTTTTTACTCTTTAGATATACCAGGATGACAAGAAGTCTTTAGGAGACTGAGGAAATGGGGCATTCCAATAATCTCCGTTGGTTTCTTGATATTCCTCTTCAATCATATTCTATACATATCCAAAATGTGTAGAATCCTTGGACTAATACTTGGACTAATCCTTGGACTAATAGCTTTGGGAACATGTAGGTACAGATTTGAAGAAGCAGCTCTGTGTCATGATAGTCATTCTTTTCGACCCAAGCCTGAGCAAGACATTGCTTGGAACTTACAAACTACTCAGGAGAAAGATAAAACAAAGCAGGAAAAGAATGAAATTCAGAACTATAGACCATCACATACATAAACAATGCACCACAAGGCCCAGAATGTTCAAAGAAATGCAACATGAGAGAGCTGTTTCTTGGATAATGGCTGAAGTTGGGATATGGGTTGGAGTAGGTGTTGGAATCGAAGATGGTGCCAATGTTGGTACAGGTGAAGTATTTGGAATTCTGTTCATAACACTCAATCACTCATTGGATGCCAAACCACTGATATGTAAAAGAGAGCTGATACTCTCTAACTGAACTACTTACTTCTTTAGGGTAAGTTTTATTCCTGAAGCTCCTTTACTCATTCCGTTAGTTTCTACACACAGCACTTTCTGTGTGTAACAGAGTTTGTTCTCCAGTGTGGTAGCAATTCAATCTATTGTCGAAGTCTTCTCTGGTGATTATGTGACTCAGAGAAACCATAGGAGCTTTGGGAGTCAGCAGTCCAAAGAACGCCTGACTCATTCAACTACCTACACAGTTTGATCTTAATCAGCACATGGGCTGCCATTTGTGCAAATCTGCAGACCAGGGATTTCAAGTGAAATTTGAAATGACCCTAGGGGACTGCTATTTTGAAATTCTTCGTCGTTCTTATACTTCCAAGTCAAACTTTTACTGGCTATTGCTGATAAAGAGAGTGCATAATAAAGACATTTCCCCAAAGATGGTTGAAGACATAGTATGGAGTTTTCCATACTTATTAGATTAAAATGCTAAAGGCATAAACTCTCAATAGATTAGTTTTCCATCTAAAGTCTCAGTTTGTGCAAGGTGTGCCCAAATGTGAGCACTTTGATGTTGGCTTAACTTCTCTAGAAGGAAAATACTTGTGCAATGTTGGTTCTTCCTCCTTGATGCTGAAAGTCACACTAGATCAAGGCAAAACTTCAGCAAATTTCATTAAGAAATAACAACTCTTCACAGTGGCAGTAAGTATGGGAGACTGTGAGGAAAGTGAGACTAGAAGACAGATGCTGAATGAGTATTTTCTGGCAATAAGGTGTCATTTATGTTGTCCAAGTGAGCCATGCATGGTGCCTTACAAGGTGTGTCCTAATACTTGGTGATAATTGCAGGGTTGGCTGGAGGCCAGGACCTCAACCTCAAAATTATACACCAAGAACCTATTAATCAGGATTAACCTCCAAGGATGCCAACTCTGGAATCTTATTCACCAATAAGCATCTTCATGTCTACTTTACAAAGAAAACAAAACACTCATTTTCTCAGATGGAGTCCTGAGGCCTGGTAGCCATGGAAAAGATGTTTTAGCACATTAATGAAAATAAACCAGTCAACACCTTGGAAGAAGTTAGGGTGAGCCAGGAGCTACTCCAAAGCCTGTCTTCTGAACATGTTTCTGCAGCTTGCCTTTCCTTTCCGGAAGTTTCATTTTCCTAGGAGATCTCTGCTTATGGCCAGAATGGAAGAGATCACTGTAGATTAGAGATGATTTGAAATGTATTACAGCTAAGAAGACATTTTTTTCTTTCAATTACTTGCTTATTTCCAGAAAAGAAGAGAAATTTAGACTCTAAGACCTAGGAATAAATGTTTTTGTATATACCTCCAAAGGTGCTTTTGTCCAAATCATTTTCATCCTTTTCCTATTTGAGGGCTGACTGAACTCTAGACTTCCCATGTATAAAGGAACGGCTTAGAGTTTGTGAAGTATATGGAGGAAACACAGCAAATCAATGTGAAAATATGGAAATTAAATAGATCAGGAAAATATACTCTATTTCAAAGGACTTGGGTCATTGCATTTTTTGCGGGGGGTGGGGTGAATTTCAGAGATAATCATAAAGGCAAAATCTTACTTCTAAAAGGCACTGAGAACATTACTGTATAAAAAAATGCCCTCTAAACACATGAGACTGTATAAACCCCAAATACATACAAATATGCCTGCCTGATCAAAGTTACTCTATCAAGAAATTTTCAGGTCTAAGTTATGTAAGAGATGTTTTTATGGACACCTGACTTTTATTTTAATCTTTCATCTAAAGTACAAATGGAATTTTACTGGGTCCATGTTTTAAAATTATAACTCTTCATTTTGATCAAACTTTGTAGTATACATAAATTAGCAAATATATGCGGCTTCTTGCTGTTAAAAACAAGCTCTTTTAATGAAAACATAACCTGAAAAACAAGCAGTATTTTTTGGAGGGAAAAGATATTGGCGGAAACAGCACTGTTTTATTGACATTAAAAACAGTTGACATAACTCCGCAAGGATGCTGAAATTTAACTTTTGTATGTTTTTATTACGCCCAGTGTATCAAAGATAACAGAATTTATTCATAGAATGGCAGTCATTGAATTCAGTTTTCTGGTACAATTTTCTTCCCATATAAACTCATAAAAAATGTGATGGGTGAACCATTAAGAATGCTTAAAGCAGCCCCTGATGTATGCCCACACAGAAAGAACAGATAGATTGCAAAATGTTTATGCCTTTTACATTTTTTACAGTATTAATAAGGAAACACTGTGATTACCAATCAGAAAAGACTCCAGAGTGCTGCTTGTAAAATGCATCATTATAAAGATTTATATCTGTGTCTTGGGAGTAATGTGGAGCATTGATATTTTAAGGGGCTCAGTTCAAAAATGTCTTTATTCAGTGAAAGCCTGGGAGTGTAAAATATCTTTTTTCCTTGTGGTAGAAATGTGTGTATTGTGGTTAGTTTATGGTCGATAAGGTAGGGAGAAATAGACTTGGTCACCCAAAGAGTCACCACACATTTGGAAATGAACTATGGCATTGCTATGCAAATTTTCAGCAAGATTATCAATCACAATTGGAAATGAAGTAAATATAGGATTATCTGTTCGATCTTGCTCTAGTTGTATCCAGACTAGGCCCCATTCAGTGTATTCATGCTTCCAGAAGCACCCTCTGAGATTGTTTTCAACCATCTAAAGACATCTAATAAATCCTTCGGAGGAAAGGCTTTATATTATTTCAATGTGCTCCTATTATCACCTAATAGTTGGTATTTTGAGAACTAATGACTAGAGAAGACACATTTTCTAGTCTGTAGCTCTAGCCTATATTCATTTTCCAAGTTTCCCAAGCAATACCTATACAGAGTTTTATAATCAGTTCCACTAACTCTGGATCCAATATGAAAGTTTAACATAGCAGTGTAAACCTAGCTTCAACCAGAACTTGTCAAAAATGATCTATGCCTATCACAACACATTCTCCTACAAATATCAAGAGTTAGAGTTTTATTTGTCCCACTTATCAAGAAGTGTAGAGCTAGGGAGGCCAAGATTAGTATAGCAAGATAAGGAAGGGGTTAGGAGTCTGACTTCTAATTCTTTTCTTTCACTATTTTTAACATGCATGTAGCTTTCTTCTTGCTGGTGGAAAGTATCTGTGGCACAACCGTGTATGACAGGTGATCACACAGGCAGAAAGAGGAGAGGGAAAAAAAGCACAGAACCCTATGGCTTCACTGCCTTGGGAATACCTTTCATATGGAATGGAAAGTTCCCATAGTTTCAAGAAAGTCTGATAAAACAGGTTTGCCTATGCTTTCAAACTGGATCTATTAACACCTCAAAGTCAAGATTCTGATACAAAGAATAGAGCAATTAGTGTCAGCCACAAAATTTATTTCTTGAACTTTCAGAAAGGTATGTCTTTTCCCTAAGATTAAAGCTTCATGCTCTACACAGTGGGCCCTGAACATGCAGCTACTTCAATGAATTGAAATTAAATTACAATAAAAAATTCAACCCCTCAGTTACAGTAGCCACACTTAAATACCAATAGCCATATATGGTGAGCAGCTATTTGATAATGTTCATTGAGAGCCTGTTTGTGGATGGTGAATATTTAAGCTTATTTCTCTTTGCAGATTTTTTCCTGTGGTCCTATTTGATCCTAGTCAATTGAGAAGGTGCTGAGTTTACCAAAAGACATGTAGCGATGGGTGGCTACTACTATTCTAACATTCTCCTTGTCCACTCATAAGAGCCAACTCAGCTGGTGAAGGCAACAAGGAAAAGCTCCCAAACTGGCATTCGTACAAAACATACTTTGTATCAGTAAGTATTGGGAAATAGATACGTTTTCCTACAGAAACAACTATTTGTCCCAAGACTGCCTCAGAGCAGATAGCCAGCTCCAGGCTGTAATTGGATGGAATTGGATGGATCACAGGCATGGATGGAGCCTCTTTAAAAATGCCTCCCACCCATCCAAGTGCCTCAGTCCAGAAGTCCACCATAAAGATCTGTACTTGGTATTAAGACTTTATAGTCTCAGGGGTTCTATCTAGCCCCAGGGTAGAAGGTTCATACTAAGCCCATGCTTGTCACCACTAAGTGGAACTGATTTGGCAGAGGGTTGTATAACAGTTGGTAGGGGGGACATGAAGAGTTTTCAGTGGGAACATGATCGTGAAACATGACAGGAAGCAGTGGAAGACATAGAACATGAGAAAGAGGACCCCCACCTCCATTCCTCCACCTTCCCCACCTTTACCAAAAAACAGTAGCACTAAGAGGGGGCAGCAAAGGCAGTTTCACTATTTTGCTTTGAGCCAAGAAGGGCTTTGGGTAAAATCCATTTACTCATTCACTAAATATTTCTTGAGCACCTGCTAAGTATCAGCGCAGCACTGACTCTGGATTCGTGGGGCTCACCACAAGAGACATGGTCCAGACCTCAGAGAATCAACAATTCAAATAGGGAAGATTTTCATAACCAAGGAAATAAGCAAGTACAAAATCTAATAAATGCCATGAGAAAAGAGAACAGGATCTTATTCTCTGAGAAAATGACACTTACATAGAGGCCAGAAAAATGGGGTGAAGAAAAGACAAGGGGAAAGGCGATTTGTTTGAAGATCATATTGACCAAGGGGGAGAGCTGGGGTCCATGCACAGTTGGCAGGATGGGCTTGTAAAGAAAGACACTGGCTGGGGGTTGTACAGGGTCTTATGAGATAGCCATCCTTCTTGTTTTATAATTCTGGAACAAAATACCACACTCCTAGTTCTTCATTTGAACTTGGGTAATTCCCATGTTCTCCTCTTGTCTTCATAATAACAAAATTATGTGATTCATATCCTGTGTGACTCATTTTATGACCTTCACACTAGCATTTATTATTAACTTAAAAATATTAAAAATCAAGATATTATCATTTAAGGGCAATGCCAGGAACTGTAAGTATATTATCTCAATTAATTCTCAGCACAACATTTTATAGCAAGAATCATTATACTCTACAAATGAGAAAACAAAGCAGAAACAAATGAAAGATGAACCTTAACAACCTACATATATGTTGTTCTAAAATCCAATCTCTAGATCAGGGAAAACTACAGCTACAGCTGGTGGGTCAGAATCTCCTTCTGAAAATAACTTTTTTGGAATACAACACCACTTCCTCCTTTGTATATTGATCACTTCCCATTACGAGGCCAAAGCTAAGTATTCACTACAAAAACATGATGATCCACAAACCCAACCTATTTTCATATCTAGATATTTAGAGAACGAGTTTGATGACTTCTGTTCTACACAAGACAGGGGCAAGATGGGCTGGGAAGGTGGCCTAGTTGGTAGAGTGCTTGCCTAACATGCATGAAGGGTTCAACTCCTCAGTACCACATACACAGAAAAAGCCAGAAGTGGCACTGTGGCTCAAGTGGTAGAGTGCTAGTCTTGGGCAAAAGAAGTTCAGGGATAGTGCTCAGAACCTGAGTTCAAGCCCCAGGACTGGCAAAAGAAAAAAAAAAGAAGGAAAAAGACAAGATTTGTAGTATGCCTCAGGAATAACCCCTCATCACCACAAGTATCTAGGCTAACCTCTGTATTTCTTTTCTGAGGAAAAGGTCTATGGTTTTTTATCAGATTCCCAAAAGAATTTCTATCTTAAGCACTGTTAAGAGCAGAATAAAACAAGGAGATGTAGAAAAGTTAATGTGCATGTGGTTCCCAAGCTCACATCAGAGGCATCGCCTGAGAAAATGTTAGAAATGTGAATTTCTACTGAAGTAGTCCCAACTGGTGGGATCCAGTAGTCTGGATTTTAACAAGTTCCCCCGGGAGAGCCTGAAGCCCTCTCTAGTTTGAGAATCTCTTGACTAACCTTCCTAAGTCAAAACCCTCCATGCCAAAGTCAAAACACTGGATGTCAACATATCAGAGCGCTTTGGTCTAACATTTATTTCACTTTCTAAAAAGAGGAAACAACTGGCTTATTTAAACAGATACTTGAAGTTAGCATCTTATCCATTGCTGATGACTGTCAACTGTGGCTTTTAAAACTGAACATGTAAGTGCATCTGAGATTTGAAATTAAAGGTCATTTCACATTTGGCTTTCTTGCCTTTCAACGTTGGACTCTCATTTAAGCTGTTCAGACTGATTGTTAATGGCCAACCAGGGTAAACCCCTCTGCAGACGCCACACTGTGAAAAACATTCTAGAGACTACCATCTGGCCCATTCTTTTTTAGTGACACAAGTGACAAAATGGTCAAACATAAAAATTCACTGCCTCAGAACTAGAATTTTCCTCCAAAAAACTAGTTATCATGCGTCTGCCCATCTCTGCCTGTCTACAAACGCATTTCTGGTCCAGACCTGAGATGATTCTCCCTCACATCCCCTCAGACCTTTCTTTGAGTTCTTCTCTCAACCATGTGTTCATTTCAGAGTCATTTCATTCTGGCTCTGGAATCATTCTTGTTACTTGACAGGTGAAAGTGGGATTGTCGTTGTTGCTTTTAGGAGCATGGTTTTAAATGAAAACATAAGTGCCTGGAGATCCTCCACACGTTCCATTTCTATTATTTTCTTTTCATTCTTAGGACTGCCTGGGAAGAGTGGCTTTCTCCTCCATGCACTCAGGCCATCTGGGAGAAGCTTGCCCTTGGCTTGGAGGAGCTCATCCAGAGAGATATTTACAAATGGATGCAAAGTTAACCAGCTGCCCAGTTCAACCATAACTTCACAGCATTGTCTTCCAGCTCAGAGCCCCATGCAGGGTTTTTCATTGTCTACACTGCTCCTGCAGCGATTCCAGAAGTTTCACATAAACCTAGCCTACACCTGCATAATTTAATAATTATTATATCAATATTTAATTACCCTCCACCTGCATAATTTAAATCAATTTTTTTGCTTGTTTTATCCATTTGGAGCTCAGGGTGTATGAAGCAGGTGTGCTGATGTCGAATGTGACATTTTCTGGAAGATTCCCTCTATAGCATTAACCAGACCTCATGGCCTAGAAGCAAAAAGTCAGCATTGTGTTTGGGAAACTAATGCAAGTAGTCCATGGTCTGGCAAGAACCTTGTTGGTGCTTGGGCAGGACGTGTTCTGTATTGCATATAACCAGTTAAAGAAGGCAGAGTGCTCTAATTACTTCATTTCTTAATAGCTCCCTACATTCTGTTTCCTCACTCCTTCAGTAACAATTTTCATCAGAAATCCACTAAAATCAGTATTTCTAACTTTACAACTCCATTGTAGGCAAAATTTGTTCCCAAGCAGCACCTAGCACTGTTCTAAGAGCTTGATGTAGATTAACTTATATGATCCTTACAATAACCTTGTGAGAACTTGAGTATCATCCTCACTGCACAGAGGAAGACACTGAGCTTTTAAAATTAGGGAATTTGCCCATGATTACCCAGCTTATAAGTGATGAAGCTGGGATTTGAATCTGAGCAGTCTGGGAGCAGATTTCATGTTCTGAACCACAAAGCCTGGCTATGCCCAAAAGACTCTGCTATCCTCTTTGCAAAAAGTCCAACCATTGGCTGTAAATAGCATCTCCCTTCTGTGTATGATGAGCTCTCTATTGGCATCCCATGAGCCACCTACAATGGGAACTAATGGTTAAGCCTATTGTTTCTGGATCCTCCCTCCTGAGTTACTGAGTCAAGACCTCCACAGTAGGTCCCAAGTAATTAGACTGATTCATAGACTTCCAAGACAAGAGACACATATCATAACCAGAATGCCAGTCAGTTCCAGTAGTCAGGTTAAAACCACTGGTCAAAACTCAAGATATTCTAGCCCAATATCACCTCTATGTGTCACTAATATTTGCACATTCTTTTGGGGGGGGGCTTGAAACTTTTCTTCTAAAGAAGCTTCCACCCACAGTTTTAAGCCCCAGTTGTGATGAGTTATACCCTAAAATGGTCCACCTCGGCATATCAAGACACAACACTCAGAATGTCATGACATTCTTCATGACATCTTCCCTTACCCAGGTGCAATAACAATACAGCTATGTATACTTTCCCATCTTTTGGGCTCATATCACAGATTCCATGCACAGCTCCTCTTAGTACCTCTCCCAAAGCCTTGCAGAGACCTCAGGCTTCATAAATATGTATTGATTAGAGTCACAGAAAGAAGAGACAAAGATATCTGGAGAGGAACAGAAATAGTACATTGAGCAAAAAGGAGAATTTTTTCTCTTTTATCCCAGAATCCTGTTGTCTCTCACCTGCCACTGCTTATTCACAAAGGATGGATTCTCATGTGGTTTGGACAGCTTTCAAGCCAAGTGACCTTTATCAAATTACTTGGCCTCCTGAACCTGTCCCACTGCTTGTTCAAAGTAAAATGTGGTAAGTCTGAGCTCTGATGGTATTTATCAAAGGGCTGATTACATAATAAGTACGCAAAAGTGAGCTTTCTTCCAAATGACCACAAACCACAATGCATGAAAGGACACAAAGAAAGCACACAGTGTGGTGTGCAGTTTAGGACCCATTCAGAAAGAGAAATGGCTTCCTATCAGGGGGAAAGTCCAGGAGCAAATTCAGATTTCATGAGGCCTAAAACACATACAACTTTGAGAGAATCTCAAAATTCTAGGATGGACCTAGAAAAAATATGTTAATGAAGTAAGTCGGACTCAGAGAGACAAAACAAAAACAAAAACAAGCAAAGCACATACTTTCCCTCATATGTGGCAGTTGGGTCTAAATTACAAACATATGTGTAGACATAAACAGAGTCATATATACACATATATACATATATATATATATATATATATCACACAAGTATGTTATCTAAAGTATGGTATATGCTGTAAAGGATTCCAATGCTGTAACTCCTTTGAACAACTAACAGTTTCACAAAATGTATATTGAAGTTGAAATGTGTTGTAAAGGGGGAGGTCAAAGGGAGGGAGGGAGGAAGATGAATGGTTAGAGGAAATATAGGTAATGCAATCAGAATATTCAATGTACATATGTAAAAATGGGACTGGGTAAGTTAAGGTGATAGGTAAGGATGGAAGAGATGGAGGAGAACAATGGAAGAGGTGGCATTGATCAGGATGCATTGTACACACAAACTGACAGACTGAAACCCCTTTGTATAATCACTTAATTAAACAAATCAGAGGAAGTAAGCCATGTAAAGTACTAATGAAAGTGTCCAGTAATATTAAAATATAAAAAGTAGATAATAAAACTTTATTAATTTAAAAAAAAGAATAATATCTAAATTTTACCAGAAAATACAATCTTGTGAACCCACCTGGATGAGACCTCCCAGGGTATGAAAGGAAGCTTTATTAGCTTCAGAAGAAATCTATCTCTGGCCAGCTCTCCAGGAAAAGCTGGGAAATCTAAAGTAGATAAATATAGGTTGGTGGTTAGGAATGGACACCAATAAATAGAGTTCAATGTGGCTCATTGCCTTTTTTTTTTTAATCTCCTCTTTGGTCCTGCCTAAATGAGAGCTTTCCCTTTTCTTTGTTCTGGAAAAGTCTCCAGGAGGATAATTCCTCTTCCTTTCACCTGTTTGCAATGAGATCACCTCATCACCTTCACTCAGCACCTCCTTAATCCCTAGGGCAGCACTTTCTTGAGTTTATGGGGATCAGTTTGTTCAAACTTGTTTTATGCCTGCAGTTAGACAAGGGGCCAATAAACAAGAACAGCGTGTTTTACTCCCTTACTGGCCAAGAATTGCCCCTGGGTTAAATGACTGAGGCTGAGGGTCTTGGTTTCTCACTCTCTAAAATGGGGTGATTAAAAGGCATTCTCTTCCATCTCCCTCCCCAGAAGTCTTATGAACTGACAGCAGATGAGAGATGAATAAGGTCTTGTTATTGGAAGACTTGGCACTCTAAAGTGGAAATGCACTGTTTAATTACAAGCAAAAAAAATGTATATATTCCCAGGACTAAGAGTTCATTTCTTTTTTTTTCCTAATGAAAGAATGTGGAAGCCAAGTAAGCTGAAAAGCTTCAGAGCACTTAGCCCTGGTGGCATGAGAAATGTTTATCTAAGGAGAACATGCCAAAGTGTGGTTAGAACAAGGGAAGGAATAAAAGAAATCAAGATCACTATCTGGTTTACTGACACTTAAAGGGGAAAAAAGAAAGAGCAAGAAAGGAGGAGACAAGGTCAATAAGAGAAAACAAGAAAACAAGAGCAAAGGTTTAAACTTAGACAACATTTTCAGAAACAGTGCCCTGCCATGCCCCAGCCTTGCCCTTTCTATTAATTCAATCTGAGATTACGATATTTTCTGAAATTTACAGTGGCAGATTTGCGCTCCAGGAAAATAATACAGGTTCATTCATGAGACCCCATAGACCAAATTTCCAGAAAAGATGAGAACAGAATCCAGGCTCTTGTCACCCCTATGAGAGGTCTTCCCACTGTACAACCTTGACTATCAAATCAGCCCAGAAGGTAAGTCTATTGAAATATTGTTAATTTCAAGTATATGTAGTACTGATCTTTATACTTTTCAAGAGGAAGACTTTCAAGATAGCTTTCACAAAACATTGTAATGGTGTTAGCATTCCTCTTACCTAGCAGAATGTAATTATCAGCATTCTTCATAATAAATCCTAGTGATTCATTGATCTATAGAGCTTTGAGCTAAGTACCCCTGCTCTCTGGGAATTTGTAGTCTTACTTGGGGAAACAGAACCTAGTCACATCAAAACTTTATAAATAATACAGAGAAGGTTAACAGTTAATAAGGATCCAGAAACCGGCTTGGAAAGCATAAGAGAGAAATCATCCTGGAAGCTACAAGAGACAGGGCTAATACTAGGTGTGATGAACTAGTGAATTCAGGAAAGGGGAATGAGCATGCAGGATCACAATAAGGAACTATGATGGCCAAGAACCTCTGGAAAGATTAGAAAATAGGATACAAGGATGGAAAGAATTCACAGCCAGATAGAAGGCCAAGTTTAAATGTTGAGCAATGAAAACACAGGCTTTATTCTAGAGCTGGGGGGTGGGGAAAGTTGTGATTTTTAGCAATGGCATGATGAAAATATTCGAATCAATTTGTGGTGTTACAATAAGGAAAAAATTTAAAAAGTTCTTTAAGTGTGAAGGATTCTTAAAGACAGTAGCTATTATCCTTAACTCTTATTTATTTGTGTCATTCACTGGAAGCCAAACATTTCTCAATGAAGATGGAAAGAAGGAAACTTCAGATGCTTCCCAAAGTATGTGAAGCATCAGGAGCCACAGTCATTAAAATGTTAAGTGATGTCCAGTCTCCTCCAAAATAATCTTAGACAATATTTGTGTCTAGAGGAGAAGCTAACATTGACAGACAGTGATGAACATTGAGGCAGGGCAGAAAAACTAGAAGTCAGAATTCTCACCCTTCAAAGTTGAGCTTTCTCCTCCAGCTCTAAACTCCCCCCAATACCAACTGCTACCCCCAGGCAGAGCCAAGAGGAAATCCACAGCCACAAGTGGTTGTTTGTTTGAGTCTCACTGGCAGTTTACCAGGGCCAGCCAGAGTCCTTGCGCAACCACAACTGTCAGTTGAAAAGAGGAGGAAGGACACCTGGTGACTTGAACCTTAAAATAAGATCTCTACCCTCTTGCACACACACACACACACACACACACACACACACACACCATGAGAGTAGTCACTTCATAAGTTTTCATCATTCTGGACTTTGGACTTCTACCCCTCTGTAGCTCTAAAGCAAATATATAAGCAGATGTATTTTGATGTATTTGTTATATGTTGTATGTTTGCATCTGTGTGTATATACACATAAGCATAAGACACCTAAGATTTACACAGAAGGATGAAATAAAATGCCCATTTGTACCTGCAGCAGGGGAAACTATCAATTAATTTAGTTTGCTTTATGAAAACATCAAGATATTTTTTGCTTATTTGCCTAAAATGTCTTTCGTCATCCACCAAACTTTTGCTTATTTAAGTGCCCTTCCCTTTAAGCATTCTCCTCTGTGACTATTGATATAATCTTTAAATTTCCCTCTCTATCAACCCCCTCCTCCAAACCTTCCCCAAGGCATGCTTCTTCAAGTGTCATATTTCTAAACTAGGTATGCTTCTAAAATATTGTTAAATAAGCTCCCATAATACAACTAAGCTTGTATTGTATGCCTAACACTTTGCAAGGCATCAGAAAAATCAAATCCATGCCCTCCAGGAACTCCAAATCCATTAAAGGAAATAAAACCACAAACCGCCCTGGAAAGAGGGACCAGAAACCGAATGAGATATACACCATATCCTTAGCACCCATCTGTAGCCTTTACTGAGGGGAAACCTTAGGCATATATGCTCATATCATGGTTCCACTGTCCTCCAGCTGTTGCTGATTGACCAGTAAAGGGTAACAAAGCCAAGACCAGCAAATCACCAGGCTGGTCAGTAGCCTATGGGGTAGCTAGTCCTAAAATGGATCCCACCTAACCCAAGATTCAGCCAATCAAATTCCTATTCTTGGGATGTAAAGGAGAAACTATATTGACAGCATGGCAGCAATCAGCAACAGTGAAAGATGGGAAGTAGATAGTAGGAAGAGGCAGGACAACCAGAGTGTAAAAGAGCTAGCACCAACTTCAATGTTAAATGCCTGCGCTGGTGCTACTTTCTTGGTATTATTCCTATCTTGGAACAGAAGAAACAGAGACATCGATGCAGTGATGTCACATCCTCAGGCCTCAAATCAAACATCTCCACACAGACACTCTTTCCAATGTAGCCTTCCTCTCCCACCAGCCACCACCTCTTAATGACCATTCTAACTTCACTACCCAAAGTGTGGTCCCTGAGCTAGTAGCACCACTACCACCTGGGAGTCTGACAGAAATGGAGACTCTCAGACTCCACCCAGACCTGCTGAATTAGAACCAGCATTTCAACAAGATGCCGAGATGATTGGGTTACCACATCAAAGTTTAAGAACTGTTTTCTCCTATTGTATGCTACTTACATTGTCTGACAGTCTATCATTATTTCATTATTACTATTGAATCTGTTCATTTGTCTCCCTCAACAAAATTGTAGTTTTTATAAAGGCAAGAACTTTGTCTGAACTTGACCCTCACATTTCTTAATCCTCAGAAATTAAAGCTATTTCAAAAATACTAGTTGAATGAATAAGTCATTTTGCCCAAGTTCTCACAGCTAGTAAGAGCTGGGCATGAGAGCACATGTCTAGAATCCCAGCATTCAAGAAGCAGTGGTAGGAGAAACTTGATTTTGACGCCAGCCTGGACTACATAGTGAGACCCAGTCTCAAACACCACTACCTAGGATTCCAAAACCTTATAGCTATCATCCTGTTTGACATTCTCATTTGCCAGCTTCTAGGAGTGCTGGAGGCTGACCTTCTCTGCCAAGGCCTTCTTTGGGAATGGCTAAAGTTGCCTCAGCCACAGTCGTGGCTCTTTTTAGGGACAACCTAACTCCAACTGTATGAGGGCCATATGGAGGCTTAGACCTTCCCTCATTCTAAGACAACTTGAAAAGATCCTCCCAGGTCCAGACCACCTGTAGAATCAGCTAAGACCCTCACGCTACTCCGTTCCTAGTCTTCTTTCCTTTTCTTCCCCAATGAAATTGATCCCAGAGGCTTCTCCCTGACAATTTTCTGAACCCAAGTCTCTGTCTCAGAGTATATTTCCTAGAAACCCCAGTTTGAGACCAAGAGATACAGGGTTGCACTGATGACAGGCTCTTCAAAAAAGAATGGGATCAAAGTCCTTCCACGGAGTTTGCTTGGATTATTTCCAGAAACCTATAAGAGTCATTATTTCTCCTCTAGAGCTTCCTATATTGGAGACTTACAGTTAAAGCCACTAAGTCAGAGAGGTAGGTGGATGCTCAGAAAGTCTAAAGAGATGGGCAGGATGGCACACACCTGTAATCATAACCCTCAGGAAGCTGAGGCAAGCTACATAGTGAGATCCTGTCTTGAGGAAAATGAGAAGGAAGAAGAGGAGGAGAAGGAGGAAGAAGTTGGTCAAGAAAGCACAGTTGATTTTAATCCGCAGCATGAGACACCTAATTGTGTAAGGACTGCCTTCAATACAAGATTTTAAAGTCAGACTTCAATGTGACTTAAAAAACTGCAGGCACATAGTATATATGTAACAACTACTTAATAAGGTATAAAGTGCCAGAAACACATGCCTAAAAATCAAAAGTGAAGTATAAAGAACGATGAAGGCGTGAGTTAGCATTTGCATCTTAGCCATAAAGTGTGTACACACTTAATCTAGTGTTATAATCTCAGTATTGGAAAATGGGCAGATTGCCCTAAAATATTGTACAGGATGATTTTTTTTAGTACTTAAATCATCTATAAATTGATCCCATTCAACAATTCCCAGAGCAAAACTTCCAGAATGAAAGAAAACAGTTAAGAATAGAACTGGATCTCTAACTAGGGGTCCATTTTCAACCAGTGGATGCATCATCTCATGAGTCTCTGGAATACATAAGGTTTCTAGATATTCTCCTACCTAAAACAGCTAAACCTGGAAAAAATGCATGAATGTCTTAAGACACTGGATATGAGATAACAAAAGTCCTAACAGACAGAAAATAAATGAGGTGAGCCCTATAATAGCCCCAGTTCATTGTATGGAGAGAGTCCAGGCTGTGGTACAGGGAAGAGACGGAACTCCAGGCAGAGTACAGTAGCCTCCCTAAGTTGAGGAGACAGAACTAAGAGTCTACAGATGCCATGCACGCTCGGCCACCTGAGAGAAGAGCTCTGCACAGAGAACTTCAAAGATCAACACAAGGACAAGTACTAACCAGTACGTGTGGGTCCAGAGATTAGGGAAAATGGTGCCCAGAGCTTCAGGAGCAGAGAAAAATCACATAAAAACTACATGTAATGCAGCTCTGGCCCCACTTAACAAAGCTTCAAAGACAGAAGCCTAGACCTGGCTCTACGTCACTTAACCACATCTGAGAACCAAGCTCAGAAAGGTAGAAGTAAAACAGCATCTACCACCCAACAAGGTAATCGTCACAATAGCTGGCATCATATTAAAAATTACCAGGCAGGGATGTGAAGGGTAAACCAAAGGAGGAGGCTGCAATGCTTGGTAAGAAATGTACGCATTATCCTGCCCATGTAATTGTAACCCCTCTGTACAGTATGTTCACAAATAAAATTAAATTAAATTAAAAAAATAAAATAAAAATTACCAGGCATACAGGAAATGTACAGAAAAATGCAACCCACTTGGGTCTGTTGAAACTGACCCAGAGTGACAGAGATTAGCAGACAAAGACATTAAAACTAATAGTACAACTGTATTCCACATGTGCAAGAAGCTCCAGGAAATATTCCATTTATTAAACAGAAATGTAGAGATCATTTGGTGTGTGTGTGTGTGTTTTTAAGCAAACTTCTAGAAATGTAACATGGTGGACAACGCTGATGTCTGCACTACAAATCCTCAAAAGTCTGTGATCTTCCCAGAGAAATGAACATAGCAGCTAGTATTCCTCATTTTCATCCTTCAACTTCTGAGGTAGACCTACAGCTTTTGTGTTGGGACTGATTGGATGCTCCTGGCTTTCTAGGAAGGGTGGAGTGCTGGACAGTATAAAGCAACACCAGATGCCAAAAGGTCAGCAATCCTCTTCCTGTAAGGCGATTGAGGCCAGCTAAGCAATAGACAGGAGGCTGGGGGTCATGAGTTCTGGCCCTAATTAACTCCTGCCTCCACCAGCTGTGTGATTTGGGGGCAAATAGCCAACCACTCCGAATATGAGTCTCTTAACTCTGTAAAATAAAGATGCTAATGATCATAATGCTCACTTCCAATGACTGCTGTGAACAACTCAGCTTTGTTACACGAGGAAACGTACCAACACTCTTCACACAATCCAAATATTTGGAATTATTTTGCACATTTTCCCTAAGGAATTATTCTCCCCAAAGGCCAGAAGAAACGGACCCACATTCACAGCAACCCGTGTTGTTCCTCAACCTCTAACTTCACATTCAGAAATCTCCTAACCATTTATCTTTTTCTTGACATGCCTCTAATATTCCTTGGGACTTTTCAGTTAAAAGCAATAACAAAATAGTAAGACATTATTTGAACAACTAAGGCTGGGGAAAAAGAAAACTTAAAGCTTGCTATATTGGCTTTCTGTATATGTAACAACCAGTCCAAATTTAATGTGGAAGACAGCCGTTCTATTATGCTCACTGACTCTTCGGATGGGAAATGAACTGTGCTCTGGGAACTGGCTTGTTGCTGCTCTACTGAGTCTGGAAGCCCAGTTAGGAAGACTTAAACTGCAGTGGAATGTGATTCTCTACAGTCTGCTCCTCTCTCATGCCTTCCTTTAAATGAAGATGACTTCAGATCTGAACTCCGTGGGTCATCTTTCAGAGCACTGATCCAGGTGCTTTTATGAGCTAGAGCATACCTACTGGGCTCCAACACCAGGCATCCAGAGATAGTATCCAGAGAGCAAGAATCATAAAAATCACCAGGTGAGAGCATGTACTATTTTATTCTCCTGTACTAGCTGGCTCACCATTGATGAAATTATTTACAGGTCCACCCAGATTCAAGAAGAGAGAATATGGACTCTGCCTATTCCAATGGGAGAACTATGGGAGTCATGGTTATAAAAGTCTCTAAATTTTACAAAGCTAGAAGTGAAACCAAGGCTATCCAACATTTGAGGATGAACAATGGTTTATAGTGCCTTCTCTCCCTAATTGTTTAGCCAAAGAAAATCATGTTTAGCCAGGTACCAGTGGTTCATGCCTGCAATGCTATCTATTCAGGAGGATGAGATCTGAGGATCATAGTTGAAAACAAGCCTGAGTTACAAAGTCTGTGAGACTTCATTTTCAATTAATCACCAAAAAAGACAGAAGTAGAGGTATGGCTCAAGCGGTAGAGTACTAGTCTTTAGCACAAAAGCTCAGACCCTGAGTTCAGGCCCCAGGACTGGCACAATAAAAGTAAAAATAAAGCTGTGCCATCAATCGTGCTTTTCTCTGGACTATCTAGATTATCACTGGCATTCCTTGTTTTGTATTATCACTGAACATCGCCAATACAGAGCAGTGGCAGCTATGGAAATGAGGCCTAGCTTGTCATAAGCATAACATCCAAACCTTCCTACAACATTATTAACACAGGATGGAACCAATTAAGAGTTGCCCTTTAAGCTTTATTCAGATGTCTCTAAGACACCAAAATAGAAAATGCTTTTTTCTGAAGCAAAATGAAAAATCTCAGAAAAACTTTAACTGACAGCGTGTTTGTACCAGAATCTCTAGTCTTCGGGGGCTACTCTGAAGAAACCCAAAGTTAATAAAAAGCAAGCACATATTAAGTGATATAAGTAGAAACAGGCCTGTTTCTGAAGGTATTTGGTTTGATGTTTTTCAAGTTTTATAAAAAAGAATGACAAACCTGGTCTGAATTAAGAGGACACTGGCTTAGTGTTTAAGTGGGGTTGTGTGAGATGTGTTCCCCAAAAGTTAGCAGGAGAGTTTGCCCTAGGGAAGATGCCAAGGTCACCCATAGAAGTTGATCTCAACAAAATGGATAGAGCTACTACCATGATCTGAGAAGGTAGCACTCAGAAGTCCTGTTCATTTGGTTTGGTATGAACCAAAATACAGGCAATTTTTTTGATGTGCTCACTAGCAGAATCATTGAAAGGGGTAGTCCTGGTAAAAATGGAAAGATGACACCAGGCTCCTGCATGAGGTGAGAAGTTGCTTCTTGTCCTGATTAGAATTCCTGATATCCTTCCCACTTGCCTTTTGTCTTTTAATGTACTTTGATCACATACCCTCATTACTCTCTTATGCTCCCCTTTCTCCAGGTCCTCTTCCTTTTCCCAAATTGTCTTCCTTCTTTTTTCATGTCTTTTGTTTAAAAAAAAATCTAGATTCCATACATGAAAGAAACATGATCTTTGCCTTTCTTACTCTAGCTTATTTTGCCTAACATGACCATCTCCAGTTCCATCCATTTTACTGCTAATGATTTTGTTCAACTTTATGGATAAATCATACTTTATTGTGTGTATATACATATATATTATATTTTCCTTATCTATTCATCCATATCATCCATAGATAAAATGTACATGAAGACCAGTGCTGAAGATAACACAAGTAGTAACTGGGAACAGACACTAGAACGAATTCCATTTGAATCTGAATTACAACCTGCTACTTAGTAATTACATGACATTAGGTAATTACTTCACCTCCTAATATTTATATCCCATCTGAAAAATTAGAAAAATTATATTAGCTTTCTCTTAGTAGTAAGTGAAGATTTAGTACAATTCATTAAAATGCGTCTTTAAGCCTGATTTTTGTCATTTTATTTTCCTATAAATTTTATTCACATAGTTTGATTCTCAAAAGATAATCTCTTCATATTACAAAAAATTTGAGGATTGGAGAAATATGCATAGGAAAACACAAGTCACCCAATACCAAGTTATCCCAATACCAAGAGGCAACTCTTGTTAGAATATTCCCTTTAGTCTTTTTGTTGTCACTTGCACTGAGATTTTGCAAGGTATCTTTTCACTTCCTCATTGTAGGATCAGTAATTTCCACACAATAAAAAGTCATCCTGAACGTCCCTTTGAATAGTTGTGTAGTTTTTCAATTATGCTCATGTGACTTAAGTGTAATGCTAAGAGTTCTCAAGAGGAAAAAAAAGACTCCATTCTTCACAGGAACTTATTTTCCTTCCCACATGCTTTGCATGAGGATAAGGACATGAGATCTGAAGTACAGAAGATTTGTTAAAATACAGCTTTACATCTGACCCTATAGAGAACCAGAGCATAACCACAAGTCTGATTTCCTCGATAGCTAAGAGTGAAGTTTTGAATAATTTCCTCAAGAATATCACAAACCTATGACTTCCACAAAGAAATTAATTTCTGATTTTCACTGACGTATCTTCTGTTACTGGTACTTCTGAGTCTTTTTTTAGAACATGTAAGAAATCCTGGTGATTTGGTTAAAAATGGCCTTCCTGCCCATCACCAATAAAGCTCTTTTATTCTCTGAAGTGTTCTAAGAAATTAGAGCTAATTAGGGAAAGGTGCTTATTAATTAGTATATGGTGCTCGGCCGTCAGCAGATAGACTCGACTGGCGCTCAGAAGCGGCACTGATCTTTCTACTTGCAGCGTAGTCATTGGTTAGGCTGACTTTGTGCCTAACCATTTTAAAATGTTAATTTGTTCCTGTTTGTTTTAGTCATCCCTGCCTAAACATTTAATGTTCTGTGGAAGTGCTTCCTGTGTTTGTTATTAAAGCTTCTTATGCTCTGCTTTGGGCTCTGTCTCCTTGCACAGCTCATCAGAACCACACAGAAAAATGCCTCAAAATGCAAACGGTCCCTGAATTATTATACCTATTACTTTTTATTAGTAGTAAAAAACAAAAAAAATAAGCAAGGAATAGTTCTAGTTATGCAAAGCAGTTAGAACATAAATAATAATAAAATGCTAAAAGTATAAAACTACTTACATGATATTAATTTAATCCTAATAAAAAGTAGGTTTAGGTATTGCCTTCACAATTGCAAATGTGGTACATTTTGTTTCCATCCAATATTTATACCCCAAAAACATTTTGGTTTAGGAAATAAAGTAGTGATAAAAAATTACAGTCTTTGGATATTGGGCTTTGACTAGTCCCCTGCTGCCCTTTATTGTACGTTTCAGTAAAATACAGTACATCTTGCTGTTTTATTTCATTGTTTGTGGCCCGTGCAAAATCCTATCGTCCAGCTGCCCAGCATAAATGAACAACAAATCAGAAGAACCAGAGAGACACTTTAACTGATTAAACTGGGTCTGAAATTTCCCTTTTACTGCTAAATTATCATCTTATTGCAATTATTTTTATATGTTGTGATTATTTTTACACATTGTGATTATTTCAGCAAAATTCTGTGAGAGATGCTAGTCAGAAGGCTAAAGCAATAAGACAGTTCCTCCTTCAAAGCTCAAGCATTGTAAGGAGCTTGGGTTTCAAGACATAAATATGTGCCTTTTACACCCTAAAATTATTTAAAGCAGCCGATGAGTGGAACTCGGAGAATCAGATCTTTTTTTCTTCCTTTCATTCTTTGCTCAAGGTATGTCACTTTACCTTTTTGGTAAAAGTTCTTCAGTCTAAAGAATTTTGTCACAAATTGAAGGAAAGTAATATTATTCTGTCACAAAACAAAATCACAGGCCAAACAGAATTCAGATACCATTCACATTTCACCATGCAGTGATTTAGAACTAGATGAATAAGCTACTATACCTTGAGGAACTGTAGAAAGTATTAGAGCAATCAGATTTACAATATTAAAATTAACACATGAAAATATATTTGTCATATGTAAAGATATTCTTAAAGTTACCTGATAAAGCAGAATAAATGCTGTCTAAAAATGAAGGAAATAGACCATTTCAACAGAAATCATAAACATTTCCTTTTTCAAGCCCAATGTATACAGATACATAAGAATACCAATGCTACCCTGTACGCTACCATGTACTACACAACAGCAAAGGGACACTATTCCCACCAATGTGGATAGTGCTGTAATTAAATCTCATTAATTTTGTGCCTTCTATTCCAGAATATGTGAATGCAAAGAAGTGAAAACAAAATTTACTTTTTAGGACCTACTACGTAAATGAAAACATTGTTGCTGAGTCATCATAAATGGACAGGTATGTGTTAAGTCCTCAGTGGTGAATTTTATTGGCTATATCTGTTAAATATTTTTTTCTTCAGTACAGAAGTCTAATTACAGTTGATATTCAGGGAGACACTCTAAGATATGTAAGAGAACAGTTTTGAAATGTTTCAGGGGCATGCATTACACACAATTAATGTATTATCACACATGGTCACTTTCCAAACCTAAATGTGAATCTAGCCAGAACTCTCTCTGCCTGGTTTTCCACAGGAGTTGCTGATCTTGAACTTGAAAGTGACAAAATGACATTTCTCTTCAAAACTGTACTGCTCCCTTCAGGCGCCTATTTAGATATACTTATTTTTACCTCTCATCTGCACTAATAACATCAATAAAGAAGAAGCATATATCTACAGTCTCCGTCTAATTCTAGCATGGATTAGGAGGACAAATTGACAAGATTTTATCTCTGAGTTTGTCCAGGTCTCTTATTTTAAATCTTGTCACCTGCTAGATAGAAGCAAATATTAAACACACCTGAATAAATAAACAGGCATGATCTTATACATTAATACCTTCTGAAGAAGGACTTTTGGCTTTTTTACTACCATAGTTTGTTGGTTTGCTGTGTGTGTGTTTGTTTGTTTGTTAACTGAACAAACTTGCCTTGATCAACTCCAGATCTGTTTCCTAAGGGCAAAGTGCCTCTGTTTGCCACAACTGGGCAGGTCAAAATCCTTCCTCTCTTGGTCTCATCAATGCTTACTGGTGAGCATACACAGCCAGGAAAATCCAGTCCCCAACTTGTGTACACACAAACCAACAAGGCATGAAGATACTTGATCTTTCGGCTGAATTGAAAGTAAGAATTCCTCCATTGCCATATCTGTAGCATGGGAAATTTTGGAATTCTCCAAGTACTGAGATACAGGCAAATGATTAACATGTCTCCATAAATCTCTGCAGATTTAAGATTTAAATACGTACTAAAAATGGCTGGGACTTTTGGGTCTTCTATTTATAAATGCCAGTCCTTTTTTCTTTTATTTCTAGTCCACCACCACCACCACCCCCTCCTAGGATCAAAGAGAGAATTCCAAGCAGACTGAAAAACAATGGTAAATGTTTCCATTGCAGAAATTCACGCTGGTGCCATAAGTGGATTTAAGGTAGACTGGGCTCTATAAACAAAATAAAAAGATGGCATTCAAATGAAAATATGTAAAAAAGATCCTGGGGAAAAAAATGCTTCAGAGAAGCAGTCTGGTTAGTTGTAAAATGACTTTAAATTAGGCTTTAAAAAGGATTGCTAAATCTTGACACATATATGAGCAGCTTATTATCATGCAATTGTGCAGTAGTTGCTTGATCTTGTTACTGATTCGTCACATATGAATAAATGATTAATTACCAGAAAGGCTAAAACAGAGTAGAGAGCAGGGAGAGTGGAGTGCTGAAGCTCGCCCTGCAAGAGGGGCTTAAACACGTTTATTGCCCTTTAAGTGCATTTCATTAAGGCCAATTAAGGACTTTCATGTCTTATTAGAAAAATGAAGTAGATTTATGAGGTTTTCGTAGGTTGTAAATGCTGGGGCTAGCAGATACAAAACCAAGCAGAAATGTGGTAGTTAAGAGCTAAGAAAATATATACAAATGCTCCCAGAAAGCAAATATTTAATGGCAGTAAAATGCCGGTTCAACACGAAGGCGATCTTTAAATAAAAGAAAGGGCATAATTTTTATTTCCTCTCATCTATTCACTATAAACTTCAGGATTTGTGCACCAGGAAGATTTTTCTCTGCAGTTCAGGAGCCTACTTCAGAGTAGGGGAGATAAAAAAAAAAAAAGCCAACCCTAAAAACTGTCTTGACATTCAGAGTCCTCTGTCAAAAACCGAAGTATACACTCATAAAAATGCTCTTTTAATTCCAGGGAAGGAAACACGTTCTTCAAAGGGAGGAAACTGGGAAGTTAATCCAGCACTGACATAGTTGTTAATAAACAAACAGCAAGCAAAAATTCACTGCCTAGGGTGAGAGCCATGCGCCTCACTTCCTACTTTCCCCATTCCCTGTCAGATGGTGTCGGAACATTAGCTCGACCAAATGGTTATTACCCACCCTGAATTTCCTGGATTCCTTTTCAAGGGAAATTACCATGACAGGTTAGCAAGCACTTCTTGCTGCCCCTTGGGAATGCTTATCACCCTCTCCATTCTAACCAAGGGGTTTATCTATATACTCAGCATACAGCAGTTCCTTTACTCTTGCAGCATATACATGCGCGCATGCACACACACACACACACACACACACACACACACACACACAAATACACACTTTCTCAGGAGACTCATACAACTTTGACAAATGCAGGAACACGCATTTGATGAATGTTTAATAAATGCATATTTTTACCTTGCCTCATTCCACTATGAGAAGCCACAACTGTTTATCATATGTCCTCTTGGATAAATAATTTTAAACCATATGAAACATCAAGAAAATATCAGCTGATGATGTACAGTCACAACTTTTTAGGCTCAAGTCTCTCCTCTTTGCAAAGAAGAAAAAAATTGAATGTTGGCAAGTAAGTAGATTATGTCTTCTCGATTTTTCTTTAAAAAGCATTTGAGAGAAGTGCTATGCAGCACATAAAAGATGTCCAAAACTCGCCAACAGTTTTGCGACAACACACATATTACTCTAAAATGAGCGCCTCGGTTTTGCTTGTTGAAACCTACTTACTGTCACAAAAAAAAGACTGAACATGGGATTTTAGTACTATTTCAAGAGCACTGGCAAATTTTTCTGCTGAAAAACCTTTAAAATTACTGGAAGATCTACCAGCAGGAAATCAGATTAACTGTGCTGTTCAGAAGAAAAGATGAAAAGGTAGTCGATGATATTTATGAAGGTGGAAGCTTTAAACTGAAGCTAAAAGTCCTTCAGGCATAGCTCTGTCAAAAAAAAAAAACAACAAGCACACAAAACAGCAAACAAAATATTAATTTCAATGTCCTCAGTGTAACTCTATTTTGTTCTGTGAATTTGATTTCCCAAATAATGGCCTGGACAGAGACCTAAAGCAACTAGCCATGTATCTGTTCAGACTCTGCAAAGAATTTTATTGAACCGAAATGTGATGAGCATCTGTCCTTAGTGATTTATTCCAAACAGCGGAGATGTTATAAAATGAACACATTGCATCTCCTGCAATAAAGAGAAACAAAATGATCTTTTAGTTAATATCCAATCAAACTTCAAGACACCTTATGGAACACAAGGATTTCATGGGATCATTTCATTCTTCTGCACCTTTCGCTAGACCACAAAACTGAGATTACCTTAAGAATCTCTAAAATGCAGAGTTAAATGTCTATAATGAGCTTTGTTTTTTTCCAGATCAACAGATGCCTCTTGATTTTTATTTTTATTTTGACAACCCAAAATGCAGGCCCAGGCTAGGGTGCTAATTACCAATAACTTCTTATTAAAGAACCAAGAGTGCTTGTCCTGGAAGTTCAATACCAATTTGGGCCTCGGGGTCGCTGAGTTACAAATAGGAGTGGAAGCTTTTCAAGTTCAGGATTCGATAGTATTTTGTCAGGCACAATAGACTATTTCTGGGAGAAAAAAAAACAAAAAGGAAAAGAAATAAAGAGGCTGGGTTTTAAGGCCTCCAAAGATGTCTAGCATGTAAAGAATTTTCAGGTGGCTTCCATACAAAGGAATCACAAATTGGTAACTGCCCATGGGATAAGCCAGAGACATTAAAATTACATCTCACACCACAAATATTTCCCCAATAACACAGTCTGAGATTGTCAAACACATATACACATATACAGAGTTTTATCTAATCCAGTCAATTCATATTAAAGAATTCCTTAAAACTAGGGAATTAAATTTGCAAGTGATTGCTGTTACACCTAATTCAGAAAAAAAAACAAATCTCAAATTATTAGAAGATAGAGCAAAAATATTAGAAAAAGGGAATAGTCTGCCAAACACAAAGAGTAGAAATGAGATAAGAACAGATTTAGCATATTCAAACAGAGCTGGACAATCTCAGACTCAGCATTGACTTATTTCTCCCAGAATTTTCTTGTTTAGTCATCCATAAATCTTCATTGTAATGAACAAGCTGCCAAACCTTGGCCTTTCCTTCAGGCGGTTCAAATCCTAATGAAATTCAGTAGGAATGTGAGGCGCAAAAGACAGTACTGAGCTAGAGAGGTGACTTTAAGGAGGCAGGCATCGATGAGATCATTACTTGTAAAACTCAGACTAGTTTCAGAAAAGCCCTCAGTTCTATTTCAAACAACCAGTGGTTTTCGGAGGTGAAAAGACGCAAGGAGAAAGCAAACGTCACAAACCATCAGCTTGCAGACCACATTTCAACCCTGTTTTAGTAGCACTATGTTTCTACAACTACCAAGACAACAGTTGAAAAACCAGGCAACTCTTGCCATGTGTCTGAACTCTTGAGAATTGGAATGTTCTGGAACTGTGAAGGGCCCAAGTTCTGTATGGCGGTGGTTCTCTGGAATGAAGCGTGCCACTTTTCTCCATGCCCAATGCACCCCTTTACCGCATCCCTATTATCATCTCACCGCCTCGGCTCACATATACGGCCTTTCCTGGAGTCAGGACCTTCAGCTCGTAGTGTCTTAGTCCTTTCTTCCTATCACTTAAGGTCTTTTGGCCTCTCAGTTCAAGGCCTTGTTAACCAGAAGAAAAAAGAAAAGAAAAGAAAATGAAAGATGTCTTATTTAGGGACTTCTTATGTGAACTACCTAAAAGTTAACTATACAATAATATTTTGAATATTAACCCATTATATCGGAGGCCAGCATGGATGAGCAAAATCCTGCCCTGTCTGGTTTTGTAAATAAAGTTTTATTAGCACAGTGCCACAGTCATTTGCATACATATTGTTTGTGGCTGCTTCCCATTAGAATTCTGAGAGGCCACTATATCTACTGTCTTACACTTCATAGGAAAAAGGTATCAGCCCCTGCCTTCTACTCTAGAAGGCTTCTCAAGAATCCATGAATGATGCTAAAGCTCCAGTTCAGGCCTACTGCTCCTTCCCAATGTGCTTTGCATCTTTTCAGCCTACTTTTATCAGTCAGTAGTTGTTTGTTTTCTGGGTTGAGTTGGCTGTGGCTCCAAATTTGGAAAGCATACATTTAATGGAATTATTTCCTCATTATCTATCCACTGTAGGCTTGAAGTTTCTTTTAACTGGCCACCTCAGAAGCTGACTGTTTTGGCAGTAATTTATGAGCAGTCTCTATTACAGCTTAAGTTTCAATCAGGGAGATAAAGCTGCGGCCTACCCTGCCCACTGCTCCACTAATATCACATACCCTGACTAGCTCATATGATATGTAGCCTCAAGGGTCTCACAGACATTACTCTGCTTCATTAGAAGAAATAAAGGTAATAGTTTTGAGAGTTAAAAATGGGATTAATGTCTGTAGATTGGTAAAAACTCATCTTCTTGCCCCCAGGCTACAGAAATTCTTCACAGCAGCCCACAGTTATGTAGGTCTAATTCTGTGTGATACATTGTATGATTGAGACATCAAACACCCACAACATAGGTATTGATACCCTTCCCACTACATAGGGGAGCAAACTAAGGTTTCAAGAAGTAATTTATTCGAACTTGTGAAACTAACAAATAGCATAGCTGGGACTAGAATTCAGGTCTGTCTGACTTCAAAGACTTAACTTGCCCTGAGATTCATGAAGTTGGAGAGACTGTCATTCGGACAAACACCTTTTCTAGCTGCAGAAATCAAGTGATCATTCATCTCCATGGGATGACAGATGTGCAGTTTTGGCCTGAGACTACTCAAATGCTCAGTAACTCATTTAGACACTCTGTTAGTTAGATTAAAGGATCTTCTTCTATGTACCGGAAATTCATCCTTCCCTCTATACTTCAATGAATAATAGCCAGTCACAGGGACAAATACTGAAAATTCTAGAGTATAATCAAATGTCAGAAGCTTCACAGATGTACAGAGGTATTTTGAAGGTGAGTATTTCTGAGTTGCATGTTCGTATTTAGCTTCCCATCCTATTGAATTTCTCAAGTTGATTTTTCATTTCTGAGGTAAGCCTTAGGTTTCCTGTTAACTGGAGAACTCTCTCTGAGCTCCATGAAGAGACAATGAACTTTGCTAACTGATCTACTCCTACTCCCACCCTGTGCCAGGTGAGTGCATTCTAAGTTTCTCACCCAGTGACAAACTCATCTCACTGTCCTATGTGTGGATGAATACTGAAAATGCATCATTACCCCTTGTGACCTGGACAACCCTATCTCCTTTTTTTCTAAGACAAGATCTCTGACTATGGCTATGATGCAGAAAATCTAAAGACTCAAAAAAAGAAGAGACTTCTGTAATGTCTCATGTTACAAAGGCTTTGTGTTAAGTTTTTTTTTTTCTTCATGGTTAATTTACATTTCTTCTCACCAAGGGGGAAAAAAAGATTTGTGTTTGCAACACAAGCTTTTGTATTCCATTTTACATCTTCCTATCTGAAGAAGAATGCTCCTATCCTATAAGCTTTCTTGTTCAGATTGGCTGGCAATTCGAGGGGAAAATGCCCACTTTTAGTAGTGAAGGCACAAGGTCTGAACAGACACCGCAGGAGGAGGGTGTCATAAAGAGACATTCCTCATAATCAAGGATAATTCAAAAGGGAAACAGTGACCGAACATCCACAAGAGCCAACAGCAGCCTAATCCTCAGCCCAGTTCTGCAGACGGGACACAGGCTGCTGCAAAGCCAGGGCAGATGCCAGGGAAGAGACCAGCCACAAACTGAACAGAAGTCCAGTCCAGAGCTTGGCATCTGGGTTCTTTAGCTGCCAGCCTTGCCTCGTGAGTAGCCACAATGTTTGGCTCCCATGCAGAAAACAACAGAGGATGAGGCTAAAGAGGTCCATGCTCCATCCTGCCAGCAACAGGATGCGGCAGTGCCAAGAGAAGGCTGCAGTGCCACGCGGGCGCCAATGTGCCTTGGAACGGCTTTGATATTTTCTAAAGGGACAACAGAATTCCTGCAAAAGAGAGAGAGAGAGAGAGGGAGGGAGAGAGAGAGAGAGAGAGAGAGAGAGAGAGAGAGGTGTTCAGATCCAACACTCAGAACCATTTCTCCCATTTTTCTGAAGAAGAAGAAAAAAATCCCTACTCCTGTGCACAATCTCTCCCCCCATCCCCCCCCCCCCACACACACATTAAGGTTGTCAGGTCTGTTTCTTACTATGGTCCTGCATCTCTTAGCTGCATGACAAAACCAAGCTGAAAGTTCTTTCATAGGTTACAAAAACTTGTGCGTTTTCTTTGAATATAGTGTATTCTTTGTATTTATGTACAGAGGGCAATATAGCATCATCCAGTGAGTAAGGCATTCCAGACCTCAGGATCTGCAATTGGCTTTCTTTCTTTTTATTAAATTTTATTGTCAAGGTGACGTACAGAGGGGTTGCAGTTAAAAACATAAGGTAATGAGTACATTTCTTGTCGGATATTGTTACCCCCCCACTCGTTTTCTCCCACTTCCCCTCCCCCCATATCACTGCCCCCCCCAAAATTGTAAAATTCATTTCCAACATAGTGTCTTGTGAGTATCACCGTTACACTGGATCACCCTTTGCCCTTTGCCTCACAATTTGGTTGTTCTTCCCTTCCCCAAATCAGATAAACATATATGCAAGACACAGGGTACCAAAAAGCAAATACAAGGATCCAGTGTTCCATTGGCAAGGAGATCTTTTTCTGTGGTTTTTTAACTAAGAAAATTGGGTAGATGAATGAAGAGAGGAAGAGGAGGGAGAATGCAGTCATAACATTCAATGATTATGTGTGTGAAAGGGAACCAGGATTCTTGAGGAGATGGGTGGGGCGGGAAGAGGTGTTGGAGAAGGATGACAGGAATGGCATTGATCAAGATGCATTGTACGCATAACTGACATGTATTGAAACCCCTTTGTTCAATGACTTAACTATAAGAGAAAAGAAAACTGGGAAAACTTAGGTAAAATTCTAGAATAAGTGAAACCTGCCTGTGTATCACAATTCCTTAAAATATGAGAAACCGGAAATAAAGGGATAGATCCTTTTTCTGCTCACATTTGATAAAGGAAGAGAGTAATCAAGAGGTCACTGTAAGATGGATCCTCTTGCCTTTCCTACATAAATGCAGATCCAAACACGGCATAATTTCAATAAGATGGAGAAGATTTTGTTTTATGTCATTCATTCCAGGTCCATAGAAGATGAGTGAGCTTGAGAAAACTGTATGCAAGGCTTTCAACATAAAAAAAACTGTAACTGGATCCTCGTCTTCCTATTCAAAATCCAATTTGTAGCTACTAAATCGAAGGATTAAATGTTCTTAGTTTTCTTATATGATCTCCTGTGTTTTAACGTAATTCTTAAGTATTTCAGCCAAATACCACACCATCATGATTCTTATTTTACTGTTTTCCTTTTTATCCTGGTGCTTCTGCTTTAATTATCCCCTCCCCCTTTCTAGGCTAATTTTTGTCACCAACATTCTCTACAAGGCTTAGTTTAAAAGATGGAAAATTTTCAGGGACCTTTCTTTTTCTCTAGTTCTCCCATGACATATGGTCTCCAACATAGAGCTCAGCATGTAGACTACAGCGCCTTGCAATTTAGGAGTTTTTTGGGTCAGTATTATTTCTACAACAGTGGTCTCCTTGGTTAAAAAGGTCACAACTTCCAGTTCGTTTTTTATCTTCCATAACATCTGATCTAGTTGAGGCCTTGGATAACAAACAGCTTGAAAATTTAAAAAAGATCACTTGCTTTTTGAATTAAATTTTGCTTCAATGTATCTTTTGTTTCTAGTGGATAAGAAATAAATACTTGACAAGACAATTTTTATACTGTCAAAATTAATATTTGGTGGTATAAGGGGTATATAAAAATGCTAGAATTAAAAAAGAGAGCAACCCTATGTTAAAAAAAACATACCTAGAGTAATGAGCAAGAAACTTTTATGACTTGTTCCTACAGACTTACAATAAAGAAAAAAAAGCAGCATTTTATTCGGTTGGATATCAACGGAGTCTCTGGATTCTCCCCCAAATATTATTATTTCATAGTCCACTTACGGGATTTTTAATATTTAATGGTACACTAAGTCTATTTAAACAGCATGTTTGAAGAATGACACCTACGCCTTTAAGAAGTCCCCACAACTGCAGTTAAGCTGAAAATATGACTTTACTATCAAGAGTTCATCACTAAATGTTAATTTAATGCCTGTCTTGTATGGTATCTCTACTTTTTCAATGTTTATTTTGTTTTATTTTATTTTAATTATGATATCATATCAGAAGCTAAAAACAGTCTGCAAACCTGTGAGCAAACAGAATTGTAAAGGATAGCAGCAGAATTTAAGGGCTCTCAACAAAACAGCCTACAACAAAAGATTTACTCAGAGAAGATGTGAGTATCAGTATCAGTTTTATTAGATATCAACATGTCAAAAATCATTGGGTTTTGCTACAAGAATAAAATAAAAATCTCTTATTTTCCTTGTTTCTTCATAAATTTATATACAAAAAACCCACTTCCAAAATGTGCCATTCTTCTTGAAACAATATTACTTTACTTTTCCTATATATATTGAGTTCCTAATTGCAGAAAAGATGTCAAAACACAGACTTGTGCTAGCCATGAGCAAACACAGCCATTTGCTGGGCTAAGAAGAGTCTCTAAGATGGCTTTTTCTCTCTTCTTTCCTCACCCCAATTCCTTCCTAATCCCAATTCTAACCCTAACCCTCCACTTAATAATAGAAACATCTGTTTTGCAACAATCAGAGATGATCCTTTTCAAGAGTACAGTCTATTCCCATGCTAAGGCATTGCCACTCATATATTATGCCTCCTTTTGTTCTATGACAAGACTTTTGTTTGAGGTTGAGTGGGCACAGCCAAGATGGCAACTGAAAGAACCAATTCTGGAAACCCCTTTATTGCAGCCAAAAACAGGATGCTTGTGTTCTGTTCATACAAACCCTCTTTTCCTCACCGATCAGTCTAGACCTTTGCAACGGCTTTTATAGTGAGCAAATATGAAATCCATATACGTACTTTTCACCAAGCAACGAAATGGGACTTTAATAAAGAAAAAGTTTCTTTGCTTTGTGAATTGGCCCAGTGTGGACTTTAGCTTCCTATGTGTCATAGGAAATAAAGCTTTAGGCAAGGCAAGGATGTTCACACCTCTGCCAAAAATTAATATATTTTTAATGGTAAATTGACATGAAAAGTTTTAAACATATTAGTGATGGTCTGACCTCCAACTGTTCACAGTCATGTCCAATCCACACACACAGAAGGAGAAAATCTGTCTACAGTGAATGCTCGATTTGTTCAATTCCCTGCCACGTCTTTTCAGCAGCTAATGCTGCTCTGCAAACAGATGATGACTTTCATGGGAAAGGAAAACCAACAGGGATAAACTACATGAAATTTTTTGATGTGATAATTCGTAACTTAGGTATGCTTTCCCATTATGTTTACTGGAGTACATATATATGTGTAATTTTAAAACCACAGCCCTCTCCCAGAATTGATGAGTTCTAAAATAAAATCTGTTGTTCTTAAAGTACTGTACCAGCCACATTAGAGATGGATTCTTCCATTACAACTGAACATTTAACTGAACACCTACTGTGTACCAGATTTGGGAGAAGGAAGATGGTGGAGTAGAATTATATATATATAAAAAGAATGACATGATGTCTTTGATATAATTCAGTTGAGAACCTACAAATATGTCACCCAACTCAGTGCCATATACAAAATACAGAGGAATTAGAAACTATCTTGAAATTATATTCAAGTATTCACTCGGGCTAAGTAGCTATTGAGAAGCTGGATATACCTACATGTTTTTTCAGTAGGAAAAAATCTTTATTATTGCAACAGAAACAGTAAATGATCTCAGATAGGGAAGATGGGCGGGGGAGAGGAAGAGGGGAGTCTAAAGCCAGTCCCCTAGCAATGGTAACCCCTGCTAAAGACAATTAATAAAAACACCCTCTCATATGGAGAATTAAAACACAGAAGTAAGATCTTATGACCAGAATACAAATGTGAAAGCATCATAACATTTCAACTCTCACATGATTTGGTTTCAAAAACTGAAAAGCCTGGGCTAGGAAGGTGGCTCAGTGATAGAGCGCTTGCCTTGCATGCCTGAGGCCCTGGGTTCGATTCCTCAGCACCACATAAGCAAAAAGAAAAAAGCCAGAAGTGGTGTTGTGGCTCAAGTGGTAGAGCTCTAGCCTTGAGCTGAAGAGCTGAGGGACAGCGCCCAGGCCCAGAGTTCAGGCCCCATGACCTCCCCCCCCCAAAAAAAACCTGAAAAGCTTTTCCTCTGAATATTTTTATTGTAATTATTATAAGTATCTATTTGGAAGTAAATTCACTTATCATTGTCAATTTACATTTAGGGGACTTTCAAAAAAGTAACATTTACAAGAATATATTAAAAATGTCAAGTTACTCCAATAGTGTTCTGGGTCTCTTCATTCACTTCCTTGGTAGTGGCTCCTTTTCCATTGCTGTGCTAATGCAACTTCCTCGTCCTGGCTGTGTATTGTTGCACTGGCCTAGTCCCCAGGCCTTCATCCTCTCCTTCTCTGTACCTAAATTCACTGGAGTTTTTTTTCCCTTCATTTACTTCATTGTTATTATGGAAGTGATATGCAGAGGGTGGTTACAGTTACTGGAGTCAGATAATAAGTACATTTCCTTTCATACGGTGTCATCTGTTCCCTCCTTCTCTCCCATTCCCTCCCTCTCATCTGCACCCATGCGTTATATAATTCACTTTTATCAATGTCCAGTGCTACACTTTTTCACCCTTTTGCCTCAGATTCTGTGCCCTTCCCCCACCCTCACTGGAGTTTTAAATACCATTTTTATGCTAAGTATTCCAAAGCATCTATCTCCTCTCAGAGTCCTATTCTAAACTCTAACTGCCTACTAAATATCACTTATCTGTCTAAATTCAATATGTCCAAAATTCCTGCTCTTTTCCTCTCATACTTATTTCATGAGAAATAAGTTCTTTCTTCTACCAACTACACTTCTAGTGACTGCCATCCACATTGATGTCTGTCTTTCTTTCAAAACCCCTATCTAGCCAGGTGCAATTCTACCTACTCAAGAGATCTGAGGATCATAGTTCAAAGCCAGATGAAGCAGAAAAAGTCCTTGAGATGCTTATCTCCAGAAGTGGAGCTGTGGCTCAAGTGGTAGAGTGGTAGAGTGCTAAGACTTGAGCAAAAAAAAATGCTTAAGCACAGCACTCAAGCCCCAAGTTCACACCTTAGTACCTTCTACTGCTCCACCCCCAAATATACATACTGTTAGTTAACTCAACCTTCAAATTATTTCCAGACTCAAACCACTTCTCATCTATCATAGCTCTCACATAATCTAACCCACTTTGACTGTTTGGCTTGATTATTTAACTGTTTCCCTGCTTCTATCCCTTTTTTCATACCTATTCTTGGAACAGTAGTTAAGTTACTTCAAGTACTGATAGCTTATACTTATAATCCTAGCTATTCAGGACAGTGAGATAAAGAGGATCATGGTTCCAAGGCAGCCCAGGCAGAAAAGTCCCTTGAGGCTCTATCTCAAAATAACCAGCAAAAAGCCAGGCTAGAGACATGGTTCAGGTGGTAGAACATCAGACAAGCAAGCAGAGCAATCATGAGGCTCTGAGTGCAAATCCTGATATTAGAAAAAGGAGGAGGAGGAGGAGGAGGAGGAGGAGGAGG
>NW_012267276.1:2123545-2150337 GCF_000151885.1 Dipodomys ordii | reverse complement strand
AAGAAGAAGAAGAAGAAGAAGAAGAAGAAGAAGAAGAAGAAGAAGAAGAAGAAGAAGAAGAAGAAGAAGAAGAAGAAGAAGAAGAAGAAGAAGAAGAAATGGAAACTTTTGGTGGGATAGTTGGTCTTTCCTTGAGAAGGAACATTTGAAGTGAAACTTGAATGATAATAAGGATCTGAACCACAAATTCTTGGAAGAGAACATCTTAGGCAAAACTGAATCAGTAAAACATCTAAGATAAGATTAACCTGTCAAAAAATAGAAAAAAAAAAAGAAAGTTTTACTCGCGGAAGTCAGTTTGGAGGGCAAGGAGATGATGAGTTTGAAGACATGGACAGAGGACAAATCACACAGGCCTACACACTAGCGTAAAAGCTCCAATTTTGGGCTACATGTAACATAATTGGACTGACATAAATATATTTTTCTGGTTGTAGGAAATGAACTGAGGAAGGAAAAGAATGGCAATTTAGATCAATTAAAATTGTAATACAAACGTTAGACATTTGAGGAAAGAACACAGTGTATCACAGAGTATCTTCTTCTGAAAGTAGTATACCAGTCATACTTCCCAATGCATGGGTGAGCTTGTAAGAAGTTAAGAGAAATCACTTGAGCACATAATAATTAATAGAGATTGAAACCAGAGTGCTAAGAAAACATAAAAGACAGGACAATGTTGAGGGTAAAAGCCAATACGTAAACCTAGAGATGGGGGACAAAATAAAGTCTAGGCCTCAGGACTGCATAATGTATAACAGGTTAAGACCAGACCTTACAGAAAATGAAAACTTTAATGGGGCATGAAAGAAGGAGCTAAGAAAAGTGACCCACTGGCCTTTCTCAAAGATAGTCATCAGTTAAACCTGTCTGATCTGAACTTGCCCTGGATATAAGATTAATTATAAAGTGACAAACAGTTTTTCTAAGCTGGGTGCCAATGGCTCCTGCCTATAATCCTAGCTCTCAGGAGACTGAGATCTGAAGCCAGCCTGTGCAAGAAAGTCCGTGGGACTCTTATCTCCGTTTTAACCACCAAAAAGCCAGAAGTGGAGCTGTGACTCAAGTGGTAGAACACTAGTCTTGAGCAAAAACATCCATGGATAGCACCCAGGTTCTAAGTTCAAGTCCCAGGAGCAGCACACAACACACACACACACATACACACACACACACACACACACACACACACACAAATAGGTTTTTTAAATTTTATAACAAACTACTTAAAACCTAGCATTGAAATTTTTCTTAGTTGCACAACTGGGAAATTCAAATAATATAAAGTTATTCAATAACATAAAGTGAAATCCAATAACATAAGGTGAAAACAGTGACCTACCCAGATATTTCAGAAGCAAAGAAAGGAGGATTGAGTATTAGGCAAGCCAGGAAAAAAAGTTAAGGATCCTGACTCAAAACACAGGCCAGGTGTAGTGGCACATATCTATAACCTCAGCCTCACAAGAGTCATGGTAGAAGGAATATGATCTGAGGCTGCCCTAGGGAGGAGGGAAAAACTTTATGTTGTTCCCCCTTTCCCTCGTTTATGGGGCTTGAACTCAGGGCCTATGCTCTGTCCCTGAGCTCTTTGGCTCCAGGCAAGCACTCTACTACTTTGAGCCACAGCATATCACTTCTAAAACAACAATAAAGTAAATTAGAAAAAAAAACTTTGTAAAGAATAGCTAAAGCAGAAAGGAGAAAGGGCTAGAGATATGGCTCAAATGGTAGAGCTCTTGCCAAATGATATTCAAAAAGAATAGCCAGATTAACATCAAGCTGTACAGTTCTAAAAGCAAAAAATAACAGTATTAGGAAGGGTAAACAAATGCATTAATGTACTCACTAGACACTATGGTGAAAATGAATATACAACTCATGGGTGGAGAGCAGAGGGAAAAACTGAGAAAGAATTAGGAAAGGATTTGATATTGTTCAAAAATAAATATATTCATTACCTGACTTACATAACTGTAATCCCTCTGTGCATCATCTTTTTAATAACAATAAAAATTTTAAATTCATTATTAGGGATAAAAATTTATACCTCATTGGTCACTACATATTAAAAATTAGAGAAATAACATATGTGCACATGCAGATACACATAAATACATATGTATATATATATATATATCAGAAAGTGATACAGTGTTGCACTAAATGAAATAGCTTTCAAACATAAATTCTGAACTCTGATAGGAGGTTTAATAAGTTTGCCTTAGTAATTAAAAAGTCGAAATTAGTAAAGATAGAGATTTTAATAGCAAAATTGGCTTGATTTAATGAGAATATAAAGAAGCTGCTCCAAGCAATTAGAGAACATTATTGTCTCAAACACATAAAAGGCATTTACAGAAATTGATCAAGTATCAGGGCACAAAGTACCAATGAATTTCAAAAACTATCAAACATTGCACATACACTCACTAAAGTACAGTTTTTTATTTCTTTTTATTTTTATTTTTGCCAGTCATGAAACTTGAACTCAAGGCCTGGGCACTGTCCCTGGGCTTTTTTAAATATATATATTTTTTATTGTAAAGATATTGTACAGATGGGTTACAGTTACATGAGCAAGTTAATGAGTCCATTTCCTATCGAGTCCCCGAGCTTTTTTTTCTCAAGGCTAGGACTCTACCTTAAGCCATAGCACCACTTCCAGCTTTTTCTGTATATGTGGTACTGAGGAATCAAACCCAGGGCTTCATGCATGCTAGGCAAGCACTCTACCACTAAGCCACCTTCCCAACCCTGCTAAAGTGCCTTTTTTAATTTAAATGTTATTGTAAAGGTGATATGCAGAAGGGTTACAGTTACATAAGTCAGGTAAGGAGTACCTTTCTTTTTGAACAGTGTCACCCTGTCCCTCATTTTCTCCCCATTTTTCCCCTCCTGATCCCTCGCCCCACCCTCAAGTTGTATAGTTCATTTCCAACAGAGTGTCTAGTGAGTATTGCTGCTGAAAAGGATAACTTAAACACTCATGTCTTGATATTTGAAATGTACTTTTCCTCTAAACAGCTCAGAGACCAAAGAAAAATCTAATATAAATTTTAAAATATGTCAAAATAAACCACAGATGCACAGATACTTTTTTAAGGTTTTAGAGGGGGAAAAAAGAAATGCTAACATTTGTTGAGCAAAATGTCAAAAATAAAAGTTACAAAGATGAGTTGGGCATGATGGCCTACTCCTGTACCCAGCTACTTGGGAGGTAGAGGCAGGAGGATCAGGGATTCCAAGATCATCTTGGCAAAGTTACAGAGAGACTGTCTCAAAACAACACATAAACGAAGGGTCATAGGGGGCACAGGTCTTGCACTTGAACCTGGGTTCAATCCCAAGAAATGCACACATGAATAAATGTTAATAAAGGAGTCGGAAGAAAAGTTTCTAAATAATATAAACATTAAAACTAAATGATTTTTAAGTAAAACATAATATTAAACATAAAATGAGAGATTTCACAGAACACTAAAAAATGTTAATAATGTGAAGAAAGAAGAGCACATAAATATTGTAAACAAAAATGAGATTGTAAGACACAGAAAGTAAAGAGATAATCAGGATACCCTAAACAACAGAAAGCCAATAATTTAAATGAAATAGAATAATTCCATTAAAAGTATAACATCATAAAGTTTATTCAGGAAGAAATAGAAAATATCCAAAATTGCTTTTAAAAATTGTAGTTAAAATTTTTCTTTTAAGATACCTCAAGGTTCATATGATTTTATAGTTAAATTAACAGATCTCCCAGGGTGGACTTTAAAAAAAATTAAAAAAAAATTATACAGACTATAAAAAGGAAACATTATGCAGCTCATTTTCTGGAGATAACAATCATAATATTGAAATCATACCATATCACTTACAAATGCAGATACAAAATTCTAAATGAACTGGACACTGATGGCTCAAACCTGTATTCATCTACTCAGGAGGTTGAGATTTGAAGATTTAGATCAGAAATATCCAAGCAACCCTTATCTCCAATCAGCAAAAAAGCTGAAATTGGCAGGTAATTCAAGAAATAGACTCCAGTCATGAGTGAAAAAGCTGAGTATAAGCTGAGGCCCTGAATTCAAGCCTCAAGACTAAACAAATATTAACAAATCAAATCTAGATGTATTTTTTCAATGTAATACATCTAGATCTGGGCTTAATCCAGAACACAAGTCTGCTTTAGTTAAAGAAAGTCTTATAACTCACTATAATAAAAATAAGTAAAAAAGACACAACCTTATGTCTCAATGGATTCAAAAGTATTAATGAAATTAAAATCTCATTTATGACTAAAGTTAATGGTAAACTAGAAACAATAGAGGCAACATTATTAGAAAGAAAAAGTAGGTCTACAACTAAATGGCATATTTAACATATAAAAATGTTAAAATCACTGCCTTTAAAATTAGGATGAGAAATACTCTGTAGTGTTAATAGCAAAGCATAAAAACATTATATTTCAATTTGATAAATGATGCAATTTTAGACAATAAGAACAGAAGTTCCAGTCATTAACATATGACAGGATTTTTCACAAAGGAAAGTCAAGTAAATATACACATTATTTTTTTATTATTATTTTGCTTAACACATTTATGGAATAAAGTATGTTATTTCATGATAAACATATATAACTTATAATGATCAAATCAGGGTAATTAGTATATCTATCATGTTAAACATTTACCATTTTTCATAAACAAATTATTTTTAAACAAGGTTTAATCAAGATAAAAGCTTAATTTATAAAATTAATTGCATTTATATAAGCCACCAATAAACATAAAATGTAAAATTTTAAGACATACAATATTAGCATATGAAGAATACATTTGATTCAAAATAATATTGAGTAAGAGTGGATACAGAGATGAACCTGGGAGATCACAGAACAACATAATCATTGGAGCCATGTGAGGGATAAACTGAATCCATTATACCATTTTCTATATACTGGTATGCTTTTAAAAATTATATAATAAAGGTGGTTTAAATTTATATTGCAAGTGCTAGGAAAAATCATCAAATTCTTTGAAACTGAGAGTGGGAAAAACTTGCTTATGAAAATAAAAAGAAAAGCTTGTATACCATAAGCAAACACAACAACAAAACAGAAAACACCATCATTAAAGCCAAAATACAAATGTCAATGTGAAAAAAATGAGTTTATAAAACATAACAGACAAAAAGAAAATCCTCTAACAAATGAGTTGCTCTTAATAGTCAGTTAAGAAATACAAATGGTGAAGGGTAAACCAAAGGAGGAGGCTGCAATGCTTGGTAAGAAATGTACGCAATGGAAGTGGCGCTGTGGCTCAAGTGGTAGAGCGCTCGCCTTGAGCTGAAGAGCTGAGGGACAGCGCCCAGGTCCAGAGTTCAAGCCCCACGACCGACAAAAAAAAAAAAAGAAAGAAATGTACGCATTATCCTGCCCATGTAATTGTAACCCCTCTGTACAGTATGTTCACAAATAAAAAATAAATAAATTAATTAAAAAAAAGAAATACAAATGGTTATTATACAAATGACCAGATATTCAACCTTACATATAACAAAAGAAACACAAATTAAAACGGACAGGGAAGGTGGCTCAGTGGTAGAGTGCTTGCCTCACATGCATGAGGTTCTGGGTTAGATTCCTCAGCCCCATATAAACAGAAAAAGCCGAAAGTGGTACTGTGGCTCAAGTGATAGAGCACTAGCCTTGATCTGAAGAGCTCAGGAACAGCTCCTGGGCCCAGAGTTCAAGCCCCAAGACTGGCATCAAAAACAAAAATAAAAAAAACCTTCTCTGAAGATCCATTTCTTGCCTATCAACACAATCTGTCTACCTTGATGGAGATAGTAATGCAAAAATGGTGGGCCCTCTAAGGAAATAAATCTAGCAATACTTAGCAAAAACTCATAGTGCTATTTGATTTAGCAATCCCACTTCTAGGATCCTATCCCAAGATGCACTGGCAAAACGCAAATAATAGGGATATAAAATTGGTCATTGTGATGCCATTTCTAATAGTAAATCCATTTGGGGGTACTGGATGAACTATGTTATAAATCTACACAGCACAATACAACACTAATGTAAAAAGGACTATCCATAAAAAGAAGTATCTCTATATGTCACAGAATCATCCCCAAGATTGTCAACATGCAAAAGAAACTATTCATGGTTTATTGTGTGCTGTTTGTAAAGTTTTGTATTTATTTGCTATTGTGCACTGACTACAATGCCATTGCGCAAAAACAGGGGGGAGGTAACTAAGATGTTTAAATAACTGTTGTTTATATTTTTAAAAAGAAATAATAGAGAACAATTGTAAAAGTAAACAGTCAACTCTAACAAGGACGGATGTGATAGAAGAGGAAGCCAGCCTCTGTGAATGTATCTTGGAATTTGGAACCATATAAGTGAAAAAATAGAATTAAATCTAAAAATTCAAAATTGGAAACAAAATAAGAAAGAAAAGAAGGAAGGAGGGAGGGAGGGAAGGAAGGAAGGAGGGTAGGAAGGAAGGAGGAAAGAAAGGAAGGAAGGAAGGAGAGAAAGACAAAAAGAGAATGAAAGAAAGAAAAGAAAGAAAGAGAGAGAGAGATTTCTCTAAGCAATTTGATGTGCCTACTCAATGAAATTCAATTTCACTTGACTCTAAAATACTGTTGGTGTTCCCCCTTAGTGGAATATATTCTAGAAATAGAATCACAAAGAAATTTCAAATTGCATTCAGTAATCTGATTGCTAGTAGTAATATTAGTGTTATTATTTTAAACCATTAATATTGTATCATAGGATATAGCAGATGTATAATGGCCTTAGGAACCAAGATTTTCTGTGTGAAATAACAAAGCATATATCAAAGTTAATTTAAAATTTCAGAATCAGAAGTTTACAATAGAAAATCCTCAATACTGTCTCTTTTAAAATACATTGATTTACTAGTTCTGTTCACTTTACAGGCTTACAAGCTATGACAACCCCAAAACAACAAGCACCCTAGCACTAAGAATTAATGCTGATAAGTACCAGTTGTTACAGAGGGAAACAGACCTTTAAAAAAAACCTGCAACAACATTGAACTTGAACTCTAAGACAGGAAGTGTATAAGATAAATTTACTGTGGCTCCTAAGCCAGAAAAGGAAAACTTACAAAAATCTAATGACTATCTCAAGAGAACTTGAAAGCGTTCACATAGGTCTAAGGAAAATTTTAAACCACAATATTTGAAACATCAAATATCAAAGTTCTTAATGATATTGATAAATACTCCTAAGTTACCACTCAAAGTAACTGAAATACCTACTAGTCGTTCTGAGCACTAGTTATCATTGAGTGAAAGAATTAAATGTTCTTCCTATCTCAGATGAAAATCATGTTGTCACTGTAAGCAAATAATGACCCAACAGAGGAAAATTCCTTAAAGGAAAATGCCATCTAATAAATTCAGAAGAAACGGTAGATTCTCACTATGTTTGCACTGATAACTGAAATAATAGAAGGCAACACCATCAATGACTTCTGTGCTGATTATCATTTGGTTCCCTCAGCTCCATTCTTTGCCCTTCCATGGAGAGCTTTGGGCCCTACAAATCTACCCTGGATAAACTGCTTCCCACAAGCTCCTGCTGCCCATCAGGTTCACTTTGTGGGAAGTACTGGCAGGGGATAGAGGCTAAGAAGAAAGATTATTAATTTCCCTCCAATCCAGTTCAGCCTCTGCTCAGATGATAATGGCCGCTTTTCCCTTTGATCCTAGCCCCCTTCACTTAAGCATCTGCCACCATTCTAACTCCTACCTGATACCCACATTCTCTCCCTTTACCTGGAAGCCTTAAAGACACAAGTCTCTGAGGTGCATGCATTCACACACCGGTGTATATGTGTGCACATTCGTGTATAGACATAAATAAATACAAATGTCAAATTGTATGCCTTCAGCAGTTTTAAGATAACTAAAAATTGTATCAGTAATTTGAGTAGTCTCAGGATGGATAGTTTCTGGACATATTATAAATACTGAAAATTTTATATAACTCATAAATATATCAAAAGGACTGTTAATATTACAATAATTTTATAAACCATCATTTATTTCAAATGCATGTACAAATAAGTTCTTTACCATTAGAAATTTTTGCATTGTTCCTTTGACTACTTGAACTTAATCCTAGTTTAATCTCTTTTATGTTTAAGAGCATTTTATTGATCATCAGCCTCTAATATTTATCTGCAACAAAAAGACATCTTAAATAAATTAAAATGTGTATCTTTTTCTTTTTGTTAAACCCAAAGAGACCATGTGAGTGGTTGTGATATCAAAGAAACAGAAACAGAACTACCAACATGCTATCAATAAGCAATTGTAGAAATATATTGTGTTTAACCCTATAATAGAATACTATGAAACACTGAAAAAGGTAAAGTATTGCTACACAAGTCTACACAGAAACATTTCAGAAATGTAATTTTTGTAAAAAAAAAAATCAAGATGCAACCAAGTGCCAGTGATTCATACCTGTAATCCTTGTTACTTAGCAGGCTAAGATTTAAGGATAGAGGTACAGCTAGCTCAGGCAGGAAAGTCTGTGAGACTCTTATCACCAATTAACCACCAAAAGGCCAGAAGTGAGCTGTGGCTCAAGTGGTAGAATGCTAGCTTTGAGCAAAAAAATCTCAGACAGTACCCAGAGCCTGAGTTCAAGCCCCAGGACTGTCCACCTGACACACACACACACACACAAAATAATCAAGATGCTTAAAAAATGTAAGAGAGATAATATGCCATTTGTAAAAAAATAAAAACAAAAAAACCCTACAGAGTATATCATTGGAAAACATCATGGTAATAAAATCATGACAAAAGAAAAGGAATAATGAACCAGAAACAAAACACTCATCACATTACTTCTGTTTGAGAGGGTGAAAAATGGGTTTAAAAACAGATAAGAGGGGCTTCAGCAAGATTGGCTATGTTTAACATTGACTCCTAGATGTTAGTTTTACTATAATTCTGTTATTTTTACATTTGTATTATATTTCATAATTATATAGATATTTCATAATTATGAAACATAAAATATAACTATATTAAATATGTTAAATTTGGTGGCTACAAAGCTACAGATTAACCTGATGTGAAGAGTTCCCATCATGACCAGGATGCAATGTCCTGAGAACAAGATGTGGTCCTTACCTTTGGGGAGGATGTCCTTTCTGACGACCACTCCATTTTGGATATCAGCTCTCTGTGAAAGATCCTTACATCTAAAGCTTAGAATTTGTTATCTGGTAGGATTGACACTTTTTACATAGCTGTTTCTCTGGTTTTGGAAGGCAGTAAATAAAGAAAAAAGAAGTTAGTACCTGCCCCTGGATTCTGAGGGGAGCTTTTGACTTCTGTATTTTTCTGTGGTACAGGGGATTATACTTAAGGCTTGCTACTTGCTAGGCAAGCACTTTACTAAATGATCCATGTCCTCAGTTCTTTTACTTTGTCTGGGCTGGCCTCAAACAGTGATCTTCCTGCCTCTACGTTCCAAGTAACTGGGATTATAGACTTCCCACTGTACCCAGCTCTGGGTGTGTGTGATATAAATACCTCTCAAGTGTTTTGTTTGTTTCCAGAGAAACAAACTCTTTCAGAGCTATACTGTTCATCTTTTTTAGGGCCAGGAATCTGTAATGAAGACTGTGGGCCCTTTCTCAGAATTTTTTTTTTTTTTGGCAGGTCATGGGGCCTGAACTCTGGGTCTGGGCGCTGTCCCTGAGCCCTTCAGCTCAAGGTTCGCGCTCTACCACTTGAGCCACAACGCCACTTCCAGCTTTTTCTGCTTATGTGGTGCTGAGAAATCAAAACCAGGGCCTCATGCATGTGAGGCAAGCACTCTACCACTGAGTCACCTTCCCAGCACTTCAGAATAATATTTTTTAAAGCATAAGATACAACTATATCAGATTGCAAAGGAAACAGGTGCACTGAAATGCAATTCTACCCACAGACCTCCCAGAGAAAAGACAGAATAATTATTTCTAAAGGAGATCACTGGCCAGGGTACAGTGATTTAACCGAAGACAAATGTATTTGCCTCACCAGACAAGAAAAATAAACTAACTCAAGAAAACTTGATTTGAAAGTGAGGTGGCTGATTGTCTATTTCCTAATAAAGCACTGTAATCAAAAATACTCAGTGTTGTACTTCAACAGTGTTTGATTTATCAAATGTTTCCAGAACATCCAATCCATTTCTTAATTTCTGTTTACTCTTTCATCATCCCCACCACCACCCCTGCTTTATTCCAATCTTTGATCTAAGTCTTAGATGTTGACAAAGGATTTGGCTTATCCTGCCTCACTGTACAAGATTCCTCTACCTCCCTATTAATGAACCAAATAGCAATAGAAGAGGATCTAATATAAGTAATTCTCCGTGTGAACAGTTACTGTGACATTGGGAGCCTTGTAGATTGCTTGATTGCATGCCTAATCATTCATGGTAATTCATCCACCAGGCTTGATTTGGGGCAATGCTTTCTGGCATGCCAAAGCTGACACCCATCACAACTTAGCATCTCTATGGAAAGTATTTGACAGAGAACTAAATTCACCCACATGATGAAATGTGGGTGGGTGAATTCTGAATCACCTGGTGATCCCTTAAATAAAAGACAAGGATTCAAAAATATCTTCAGACCCAGGAGACAGAAATACTTTGCTGTCTATATTCTCTTCTCCATTAAATACCTTCTCCAACGCACATTCAATCCACTATCTCTAACATAGTATAGTTTCAGATGAAACTACTGTATTCTTTGCATCATGATGTTCTTTCTGACCAGAGATTACTAGGTCACATAAATATTAAAATGCACAAATGCATTACCCTCCCTTCCCCTTCCACATGAGGACTCAATAATCTGAATCTCTCCCTCTCCCTCTCCTTCTCCCTCTCTCTCTCTCTCTCACACACACACACCCACACACACACACACACACACACACACACACACACACACACACCTTTCCCCCATATCTTTCCCCGCCTTTACATCTCAGAGTAGAAAGAGGAGTAAAAAATTAAAAAATATTAGATACTGCATTATTTTACTTGACTGCTAACACAATAAAGCAGCATTGTAAACTGAATCACGGAGTCGGCTGTTCTTATTGCTCTCTATGCTGGTATTACTTCATGGATATTAGAACCCTTGGGGATATTGGAATATGAATAAAGATTTTTTTTAAATCAGCTCCGTTTTTTTCTCTTGGTTCTGTTTCTAAAAATAATGCAGTTTGCGAAAACAGAAGGTTTGGTTTATAACACAAACAAAATTGTTACATTCTGAATGGGTTGTAAGTACCTGATTCTTTGCCTTTTTACTCATCCCTGCAAAAAAAAAAAATCGGCAAATCCATTTTCTAACCAGCTGTACCTCTGTGCGAAATAGATAACAACCTGTGCAAGCCAGGGTTTGCTGTGAATCGGTGCTGATAGGCCTGAATCTCATAGCTTTTTTTAAATGCTAATGACAAGAAACATTTCCGAAGCCAAAACGCTCTTGTAGATCTGTCTTCCTCTATTATGACTGATATTTGCTTGTAAGTACATAGAACACTTGTTCCCTGTCCCTTATCTGCGGTGCTGCAGCATGGTGACCTACATACCATTCAGCACAATATGATGCACAAACATCTTCTATATAATTTTTCATTTTCGACTTAAAAACAGTAGAGGCAAAATAGGATTGCTGCAAATCTAACAAAGAGATGGCATTATTTCCAAATAAAAATGTGCATTTTTCCAAAGAATTTATTTGTCTAGCAGCATGAAGTTCATCCACAGCAATGCTAAGGAAGGAAAAAGAGGATACTGAATTGCGATTAGAAAAGAAAGACTAAGGGAGAGAAATTTTTTAAAAAAGGAAATCTTTTCTACTCCCCAAGAATAATTAAACTAACTTCCGTTTCCCCACAATGAAGAGTTCAGCTTCTCTGGATTGTTTCTTGAAGTATCCTGAAATGTGACAGATAGAATAAAGCTAAAATACATACAATAATAGTAAAAGGATCCAGGTAGAAAGTGGCACATGACAGAAAGGAAGAAATCATCTATTCTCACACCTGCCGTTATCAGAACTTCCAAGCTACACTGCATTCTTTTCTTTTCTTTTTTAAATTTCTAACTACCATGGCTGGCTGTTTGTAGGTCTTCTCCCACCCTGATAGGATACTTGAGTTTCCAGCAAAACTGTTAATAGCTGCAGAGGAGACCTTAAGCTTGTGCTTATCCGATGACCCAGCCTTCCTAATGTTCTGCAAGATCACCGTAATTGCAATAGAGAGCGGAGCCAGGTAAAAGGAGGACCGTATTTCTAGGACTGGGCACAAAGGAGACGCAGCAGTGCCACCAACAAAGTCAAAGGGCAAACTGGGGTGACAGGCCAAATTGAAAACCCCTCATTAACTTGGAACACAGCTGGAGTCTGTGGTCACACAGCCTGTCCTCCACCAACCGGAGAGGTGGCTTATGAATGCACCTCTGTTTAATTTTTAATGATCAGCTGTCTTTGTTTTCCAAGTTTGATGTGTCTAAAACAAATGGAAAATCCCCAAGTAAGATAAACAAGGCTTGGGTTGTGGCCGGCATGACCTCTATACTTGCACTTTAAGGAATTTATTCTGTTCCCTAATTATTCTAAGTAAGGAAGCCACAACTACTAATTTGCCACCAGTGTTGGGGCTAACAACAACTTTCCTGCCTCCATCACGTTTCTGAATCCTTATTTTACGCTTCCCTAGAAGTGGAGCAACCCTTTGTAAAGAGTTAGCAGTTATTTGAGTCTGACCAGCCAGAAGCCTCTTTTCCAGAGACCCAAAGAAAAAATAAATTTTCACACTTTTTACAGTTTTACAGTTATTCTGTTTAATTATTTGCACCAGCCAAATTTATCCATAAGCTGCCAGAATTCCACTCATTTTGTGAGTAGTGTTAACCCAGCATTTCACAATTTCTGTGTAATTGTGTGGTAAACAGGAGCATTCTGCTGAGAGTTTTGAGACCCAGGACTGTATCTTAGCTCTACCAGGAACTAGCTGCGTGACTTTGAGAAAGTCACTTGACCTCTCTGAACCTGTTTATCTTGGGTTTGAAATAAAGGATAAGAGCTCTTCTGGCTATAAAATTCTACAATTGGCTCCCCATATCCTTTTCATTCAGGACCACTTACTCGCACTGTTGGCTCCTGTTAGTTGCTAAATACCGTGGAACAGTTTTCTAAGTGCTTATTTCAGATGATACTGCAAGCTCTTTCTTTGAAAACCCTATCTTTTAGCATTATCGTAGATATGCTTAAGTGGTAACTAGTTTCTGTTTTACCATACATTGCTAATGGCAATGTTATTACCCACCCCCCCACCATGAGCTCTATGGGTCTAACTTATTAATGGTCTATGCTAATGCAATTTCCAGAAAGTATGTTGTTATTAAATTTTCTGGAATTTCAACACTGCAAAACAACATATAACTGCTTGATAAATTACTCTGAGTAGATTTAGTAATTTGTGTAAGGGTGGTTCTCATTTATGTAAGAAGCCTAAATCCATTTAAAGTTAATTTCTAATTTTCTTATATTTATGTCATTCAGAAACACATGGCTGGTCCAGGAGCAATCTTTCCAAAACCCAAGTGAACTATTAATTTTGTGTGGGTTAAAGCCTAAAATGCTAACAGTGTTGGGTCTCCATAATTTGCCAGTTACTTTTTAACTCCTTCCAAATAATGATCGATCTCTGCCTTTTTTTTTATATGACTGAGATTTTGTATAGTGTCTCTGGTTTTCTTTTTGAACTTAAATACAAGGGAAAAATAGCTTTGCTTTAAGCCAGAGTTCCTAGTATCAAAATAGCATTAAAACTGCTTTGGACTAAGCAATTTTCATTTTTATAATGCTTTGAATGATTTGGATAAAAACATAATAGTCAAATACTCTAGCTCCCTTTTTTTTGAGCTTCTTTTGGTAAAGTATGTCTGTGTGAAAGTTCTGCCTCCTCCTGTCATCATTGTTTAAAAATACTTACCGTGTTATTGAATTTGTTCTGATACAATGCTAGGCACTATAGAAAGAACCATTTATATAGTTATAATCACAGCCATGTGAAAGATGAGAAGATGGCAATAAGATAGATTTACCCACGGAGCGAGCAAATGATGAAATATAAGCACCAGATAGAGTTTCTACAAGGATAGTGGCAAATTTTAAATGTGTTGCTCCTGTGATATCTTGTGTTTTAGACTTCCGCAGACATGTAGTAATACACATGATATACTACACTCTTTGTCAAGCAAGAGTATAAGCAGATAACGTTAAAAATGCCCCCCCCACAAATTGGTATTTATTAGTGGACAATTTCTAAAAGAATTTCAAAAGTCCATAAATAAATTAGAAAAGAAATGAGATGACTGATTTTATTTTATGTTAACCAAGTTTTTCTCATCTGTTTATTGTTTAACATTTATTGAGTTTTAACCATGTGTCACACAACTTATCTTTGATTTCAATATGATTCATTTAAAAATAAAATGTTCAGAAAGAAATTATAGTGATTCCTAAAGCACCTTCATCATGAGATTTGCTAATTGAGTAATGTTAGTAAAATACTGTTGCCAAAATGTTCTAAATCTGATTTTTAAAATCAAAGGAAATTAAAGAAATACTTCCAAACCTATCTTTACGTGCTAGCACTGGGAATATCTCAAATTCTATCCTAGATTTTTTTTTCCTTTTTTGTCAGCCATAAGGCTTAAACTCAGAGCCTGGGCACTATCTCTGAGCTTTTCTGCTCAAGGCCAGTGCTCTACTACTTTGAGCAACAGCTCCACTTCTGGTTTTCTGGGGATTAGTTGGAACTAAGAGTCTCATGGACTTTCCTGCCTGGGCTGGCCTCAAACCATGATCCTCAGGTCTCAGCCTCCTGAGTAGCTAGAATGAGCCAGCAGCATCCAGCTTAGGCATTCTTTTGTAGTTAACAGAATGTACGATCCAGTGCATTTAACTTAGAAGGTGCAATGAATCTGTTAACTCTAGATTATCTGAAGACATCTAGATCCAGAACATTGTCACATTACTGTTAGAGGAAAGGTAGCTAAAAAGGGAACGTTCCAGTCAAGGTATGGTCATTGCATTCATTGAATTTGCTAAAAATTCCTAGGATCCTATAGGATTCTGCATAAGTCTGACTCAGATAAGAATGTCTAAAGACTAGAAAATTTATCTTATTTACCTTGGTGTCTCCCAATGCTTTTTGCACTCAGCCTTATTTATAAGAACCACTCAATAAATGTTGAAGTTCCTAAAACATCCAACCTGGACTGTTGACTTAATTTTTACGACCTATCCACCTATTTATCATCATGTGTAGATCTAAAGAAATCCCCAAAGCAGATAGATGCAAGTCCCATACATGCTTGTGAAGTGCACAGGTGCACAGGAAAGAAGAAACACCCACACTGAAATCATTGCTTCTCCCTCCTCCACCCCCATACCTTGTAACCCATACCTTGTAACTTCTCATCTATCTTCATGTTCTTTTCTAGGAACCCCAATATTTAAACATAGGAGCCAGGCCTTTTCCTTAAAATTCTCCACAAAACAGTTGCTTCTACATTGATCTCCTGGGCAAAAATATCCTTCTATCTTTAGCAAGATAGAAAGTTGCTAAAGAAACAGTAATGGTTAAGCCAGGTAAAGTGGCATAAGTTGGGAATCCCAGAGTAGCTTGATAGAAGAAGGCAGCAGGATGGTGAGTTTCAGACCAGCCTAGGATACACAGAAAGACCATTTCAAAAGAAAAGAAGGAAGGAAGGAAGAAAGAGAGGAAGAGAGGAAGGGAGAAGGGATGACAGGAGGAAGAGAGGAAGGTAGAGGACTTAATAACTTATTAACTTGTTCAATTAACTTGTTCATTAACTTGTGTTAACTGGCATAGCATTTCATGGTGTCTGAGCTCCATCAAGGCAACTGGAGAATAGTGAAAAGCAAAATTGAAAATACGACAACGTTTGTTTTTAAATTTTTAATGAATATTTAATTATAATTCAACTTTATCACATGATAATCTCTTTATAGTGCTTTCAAAATGACTTTTTATTAACTACTTCCAAACCCATAAGGCATTCAGGGACAGGATGATAAAATTCCAAGTAGAGGTTGATGTCAGCCAAGACATACTTTTCAGGTGATAGTTTATGCATCAATAAGTGAATATCACAGATATACAGAAACTTCAATGAAGAAGGGTTCCCACCACAGAAAGGACCAGCTCCACTATTGCACCATTTAAAAAATACCTTCAAGAATACTGACAAGCATAAAAATCCAGAAAACAGCAAATAGCCAAATGTAAAGTCAGGTGCTAGTGGCTCACATGTATAATCCTAGATACTCAGGAGCCTGAGATGTGAGGATCAAGGTTCAAAGCTAGCCCAAGCAGACAAATCCAAGAAACTCTGAATTCAAATTAACTATCAGAAAAGCCAAAAAAATGGAGGTATGGTGCAAGTGGTAGAGTCTTGAGGGAGAAAGCCAAGCAAAGACCCTGAGTTCAAGCCCTATTGGTATGTACAAAATGCTAGCAAGTATACATATTATTGTAAGCCTGTTTGATAAAATTCCCGCCTTTCATTTGTCTCACTGAAATAGCCAGAAAATTTCTCAGAATAAGTCTCATATACTTAAACTAGAAAGTATCATGCCATTTCACAAAATAGATTCTTCAAGACTAAAAAGACTTAAGCTTTTTCACTCACTAACCCTTAGAGACACTCCAAAGAAAAGATGGTAGAATTGTAAAATGTCAGGTGCTGGTGGCTCATGCCTATAATCCTAGCACCTCACGAGGCTAAGATCTGAGGATCCAGGTTCAAAGTCAGCCCAGGTAGGAAAACTACGAAAAAGTTTTCAATGGAAAAATTTGAAATAATCTTTTGTTCCTTCTCACTTTTAAAATAAGTTGAGATTTGTTCACATTAGCAAGAATGTCAGCATTTAAATTAATTCTCATGAACTATGCTGAAGCAGCTTGCCTTTGTTTTTACAGTTCTAATTTTTAATTTGGAATTTTTCAAGTCATGACTTCAGTACACTCTTAATATGCTTCTCAGATCATCCTAGCAGAATACGTAAATGCTATGATGATGAAATGGATACTATAAGCCTTCCCCATTTGGTGGACTGGAAACTGTCATATAATTTGACATTGTCTGCTGAGGAAAAGGTTTTAAATGGACCCTGCAATAGAGACTTCACTGCTTCCCATTCCATAGGAAGGTTTGAGTCTAGAACTTTCTCCTTTCATCGCCAACATAATTTGGCAAGTAGGGAACAAAAGAGGACTTTCACTTACAAAGGCAAGTTTAATGGTGCAGTGTTTGTAGGAGTTTTTATGGCTACTGTATCTGGTATTATTATTAACTATCTGTGGAACCATTTCCTGTCATGATATTGATAAGGAAATAGTGTATTTTTGTGTCCAGTACCTAAACTCTTGCTATGGTTATGGGAATATCAGCTCCCATCAGCAACCTGATTTTCTTTTGGAGGACTCTGACAGACTCAAGGTGTATTTTTATTCTTGGGGAGAAGGGTCCCAATTTCTGTCTGGAGAAGACAGTCACCAGGAGCTCATTCTGATCGCTCTACCATTTGTGCCAGTTCACAATTCCGTGGATAAATCTCAGTCTTTCCCATTTCAGGATAAAACAGCCTGTGAAATAACTTTGTAACCAACAGATAGAGAAAGCTGAATTGTGGATATTTTTTTTTCATTCCTTGCTTAGCTTTTCCTAGTCACTGCAAGATACCAGAGATTTTAGTTGTTAAATCTCTAACTTCATCCAAAAGTATTCTTTTTCTTTTTCTTTTGAACTAAAGAAAATCTGATCAGACATAAAGTTGTGTTGTGCTCTTCTAAACGGAATAAGTCTCTCATTACCTGGTGAACCTGTTCCAGCATAGAAGGAAACAAAAAGGCCTGAGAGACCAGACACCTGGGTTCCCATGTCCACCCAGCCATTCTCTAGCTGCTGCGTTCCTTTCTACATGTCACTCCATTATTCTCTACAGTTCCTTATGAATACAACAAGAATCTTGCAAATTCCCATTCCAACTGTAAATGAATCCAGGATACTCTAAGAGTAGCCCAGCTTTACTATTGTGAACATTTCAGTTGGATATAAAAAGCTTATTTCTGATACTCTCAAATGCTGATCATTAAGGTAAAGGAAGTTTTGAACCACAAAACCTGTAAGACCTAATAATATGTTCTCGCATGATGAAATGTGCCCTAGGAGAAAGCCAGCCAAAAGTAAGGCAGTCTGATAAAGATGTTCAATGGCAAATCTGCTCCCAAAGAAAGGACTCTGCCATTAATCCACACTACAGCCTCCTATAGTTTAAAATAGGTATTGGGGCTAATCTTTGGCCAATTTATGATTAATAAAGACATAATCTTTGGGAACATAGAATCGTAACTTATTACCGAAGTGAGAAATATCAAGTGGTTACAAATGTATGAGCAGCAATATGGTAGATTCCAGGGAGAACTCCTGTAAGGTAATTTCTTAGAAAGACAGTCAAAGTCCAACAAAATAAGTACCAGGAAATGGGTACTTGCAAGAGTAAATAAATAAAGTGGGTAGAGGAGAATGCAGTCAAGAATTCATTTGTATATACATTCTCCAAGAAAGGTGAGAATGTTGAAAGGGGTGACACTAACCAGACACACCATATTCATAAACTGCTTTTTGAAATGGCAACTCCTTTTTCCAACTATTTAAAGGTAATTGTTGAAAATCAGGGTGTGGGGGGGAACCACTGCTTTTTTGTGTGTGATTTTCCAATTTTTTAATCAAGCTTACTCTCTTGTGCCTGGAAGCCTAGAATTTTAAACACTGAAAGAACCAACTTACATTACTCCCCTAAAATTATAATCCATCCCCTTCTACCCACCCTGCAGACAACAGAGTACCTGGCTTTCTCCTTGTTGCAGTTTGAACAGGTCAGCCAAGAGCAAAAGCTGACTTGACCACAGGACTCTGAGTTGCCAGAGTTTGTCCAGAATCTCTGATTTACAGAGGGCAGTAAAGCAAAGTTTCCAATTCTAGAAATCCATCCCTACCCTTAAAGAGACAGCTCACCAGAGAACTGTGCACCTCTACTCTGGGGTGAGGCTACCCAGAGCCTTAGCTGCCAATAGTCCTTCATTCCCAATGGGACCCAAGTATATTCTGGGTGGGTAGGCCACAACCAGAACATGTCAAAGCTTCCCTTTGTCACTAGAGTTGTTAGCTCTGTTCCAAGTTCTGTGTACACACACATCATTGGAGCTGTAAGGGGGTGTGACAAAAAAGAGGTACACAGATGTATAGTTAGTTTTTATGTCCTGTAGGGATACCCTTGAAACATGTTTAAAAATGTCAGTCAAGACATCTGGTCAGCTGTCCTCATCCATATTGGGGTTTTTAGGCTACTGTTATGCCCCAATATGCTTTGAACATTGCCAATATGCTTTCTCCACAGAAGCAGCAGTGTGTCCCCTTTGGTTTCTCATCCATCCCCAGCTCTAGCGTTTATAGTGTCACGTACAGAGCGAAATGAAAAGCCACATACTGTATCTCGCGTGCCTGGCTAATGAAATGGGTCGGACAAACCTTGTGCAATCAGGGACGGGGGCCGATTGGCTGAGGTCGGGTCCATCTTGCACACTGCAAAAGAATCAGCAGTCTCCAGTGCCATGCGGCAGATGGACAGTTTGCATCCGATTTCCAGTCAGGCGCCAAGCCCTTTAGAAGCTTTGGCAGGCCAAACACCATCAGGCAGCAGCCTTTGATGTCCTGCAGATGGCTGTGGCGGCCATCTTGCCCCCGCATCTTGAGATGCCACGTCCTGCTTTCAGGTGGCGTTCACTCTGGCTGGGCTCACAGTCAGCCAAGGAGATGCGCCACGGGTCCAAAAGGCTCTCTTCACCACCAGCAGCCAGAACCTTCTGCCAGCTTCTACGAATACATGGGTAGAAGATGTAAATTGTTCTTTTTTTAAGAATTAAAGAAAGGAAGAAAACACCTCTCTCACCACAGTCTTTCTCTATGTCTGTCTGTCTGTCTTTCCCTCCCTCCCCCTCCATCTCTCCCCCCCTCTTTCTGTCTCTCTCTCCCCTTAGATTGCCAGAGATAAACTTACCTTCTGTAGGTGCACTTTAGTCTTATCTACCTTTAAACCAAGTCAGTCCTCCAACCCCTAGATAGTAGCCAATTTTTTTCTTTGACTCCTTTGATACCGAAACCTTCTGCCCACATCAACTTCTGTGTGACTAGCACAGGAACCTGGATATTCCTTTTTAAAAAAGCAGAATCAGAAGAAGAAGAAGAAGAAATAGCAAACTAAAGCTTAGGGTGCTTCCTCTTGTCCTGAGATATCCTGAGGCAAATCATATTTCTCCCTTCCCAGGTCACAAGGTTAGCCCCCAGACCACTTTAGAGACTGACTCCCCTCCGTCCCCTGCATTGCTACTCAAAGTGGCAGCAAGCAACAATTTCAGAATAATTAGGATGGCAAACTGAAAGGTTTTAGATTTGGTGTCCATCTTAAGACCCCTCAGAGCGCTGGTGCATCTGGGTCTGACTTTGCTCTGAGCCCAGAAAGCAGAACAAAGCATGTTCTTCATGGTAGTAAGACTAATCTCATGCCGTGAATAGCCCAGAGAAATCTGTCAAAAAGCTCAGTCTGGAGGTCTTCCAAACACAGCCCTTGCACATTTGGTCGGAGCAGTTAGGAATTCTGACTGGCACTATTAGTAGGAAGTCATGTCACTGTACCATGGAAGCGAGGGTAGGTCCTTCCTGCCTGAAGATCCTCCCAGAAATCTCTACTTTTCTCTACATCCCCTTGATAGAGAGGGGGCAGGCAGGGAGAGGCTTAGAGCAAGTAACTGACAAAAATTAAAAGCAAACTCAGTGAAAATAAATTCAATCATGAGTGATTTCCAGCCACTCAAAAGTAATAGAAATATTTGGTAAAAATATATAGATATAAATTGCCAATTAATGCAAACTGGTTAAAGCCAGTAAATGGAAAAAAATAAAAAGTTAATTAGAGCTTTTTGAAGCTTTGTTATATATACATCATTTGCAGGTGCTACAAAAGTGAAAAATAACCATTATAATTACTAGTATTCAAAGATTCCTATTTTGCCAGTGTAATTTGTTTAGGATTATCAGTTTCCTTGTAGTTATACAAAAGGCCTGTCAAGGTGTTTCCCACGTGTTTGGCTCGTGTATGTTCCAAAAACAAGCCAAAATGCCGTTGTATTTCACCCAGTACAGGGAAGATACTCGGAGGGGGGAAAAATAGGCCAAGTTTTACCTGGATCTCTATCTTGGTTAAATTATCTTACATATGTTTTAATTTTTTTCCTTGTTGTTTCTGTCTTTATTTTTCTCTTTCTTTGTTAAAATACATCTGTGTTTGTTGACTGCCCCAGATTATATCTAAGTGAGGAGTGGGTGTACTAGCACCTGGTATAGTATATGTAGCTTAACAATACATATCATTACATTATTTACAGCTCATTTTATGTTATTCAATAGTAAACTGCAAATTAACCCTTCAATAACCAGTCAGGGGAAATGCTCTGTTAGACATGAGATATCCAGTGAAGGATCTCTTCCCCAGCAGAATTGTTAAAGAGTACATCTATAACTGTATTCATAAACACAGAAGTGTGTTCATTACAGCAGGAATGCCCACCAGAGCTAGCTAATTCCTCTCTCAGGAAATCTGTTTCATAATGATATTCCTTACTACACCACACTTGTACTTATGCTGATAACACAGGTTATAAAAAGGACTTAGGACGGGAGTCAATTAATGTACTGGCTCTTTAACCTCCTTTATTGGAGTACATCAGGCACCAAAGGGACTCTGTGTTCTGCTGCTGGCAACAGAAAGACCCAAGTGATACCATTTCATGCCATCTCAGCCCTGTCTCAGTTCACAGAAATTCACATCCTGATCTGACATCATTAGGCACTGATTCAGCTGCAGGCAAATGGGGGTGGGGGGTGGAAAGGGAGAAAGGGGAGGAAAAGCTGGTAAAATGGGACTCAAGAAAGAACTTTTCTCACACCTGTCAAGAAAAATCAGCACTACCAAGCTGACCTCAGGACTTGTGACACCTTTTACTGATCTTCTAATGACCTGGGGAAATCTGAAACCCAGAGAGGCAAAACAACTAAAGAGTTAGGAACACAACCTAAACTGAAGGTTTTAGAGTTCCTGACTAAAAAACCCCATTCCATCTCCAGATGCCTTTTCAATTCAAAAAGCAATCATTAATAATAAACCCATAAAGACTGGACCAGGAGAATCAATAATTACTATGTGGAAAAAAGAAAGGCAAGGAGGAAGACACACAAAAAGAAGAAAGAAAGAGGTGGGAGGAGAGAGAGAGGGATGGAAGAAGGAAGGACTTTAAACTGGATTATGGCAGGCAAATTACAAGTTTCGAGTAAGCTCTTTGCTAATAAGAAATTTGTTTCTTTTTCTCCTCTAATTCACATTAAGGGGGGAAATGTATGTACCAGACAAAAGTGAATTTATTCTTAATAATCTGAGTTCTCTAAAAGAATGATAGAATACAATTTGAGGTGACAAAGAATTCTTTGCTACTTTACTACCTGAACACTACTGCTAACCTTTAGAGAACTCAACGGTCTTGCTGATGAATTAATCAGTCTTCAGATTATCAGGAGTTTAGCTATATTTGTTGGTAATTAGCTTGATAAATTAAGATCTGCAGTCAAAAACATGACATCTTATTGTTCCTGAGGTTTTATGGTATTTTTCCTTTTTTTTAAAAAAAACAAAGCTTTCTTATAAAACCTTCATTTCTACTTCAAGAAAACAAACAGCAAAATCTAAAGTTTACCAATCTGGCTCCAGACAACAGCCTGCCCCAGATGCATTGGGCAAAATATCAAAGACTGGTCTTCCATAATGCAAACTTCAATCGTGTAGTTCAAAATAATATTCAAATCCTAGGACTGTGGGCAGTGGCTTGTAGATAGTGCAAAACTATCAGTTTAATTCCTTCATGTTCTCCTTTCTTTCCTATAATCATGGAACAAATGGACTGTAGGAGAAATAATATGAAAAATGGTGAGCTGGAGAAAGATGCCTCCATGTTTATCCAAATGATTCTCTGTATATTAAGAGAGGAGAAAAAAAGAAATTAGAAACCTAGGTCTTTTTCATCAAGGCTGTCCACAAAACAAGATGATTTCTTGGGGCTAATTTCCAGTCTGAGGCTAGTGGAAGTTATTTTAAATGACCAAGGCCATTTCAGAAGGGAAAGAGCATATCACCATGTCCACAGGGTTAGAATTGCTCGCTCTCAGAGATTTGAAATGCTCTAAAGCAAGCGCTGAGTGATACAATTCCCTCCCTTTCACAATGAATGGAAATGAGAAAAGGTATCTTCCTCTGAAACATGCTAAAAATATAGCAATTACCCTATACAGATGTGGTGTTATAAACTCCTATTCCAGTGCATTCTGTTTCAGCCATGATTTCCATTGCAGAAAACTGTACTAATAGAAACATCCCTATTAATCTGAATTTGAGATATTTCATACAATGTATATTACCTTTCTGCTGCCTGCAACCTTCTGCCAGGTTTTTTTTTTCTTTTTAGGAGGTGCTTTGAGGAGACCATACCATGAGAACAATACACAGCTGCTGCTGTATAGAGATATCTAATTGTCAATATTGTGGAAATTCTACAGCTTATTACGTGCATTCAGTCTAATTCTGGGCAAATTGCCAGTCACTTCAGGGACAATCAAGTGAGCCACATTACACGTGGTACAGCATCACAGTTTTAAGATACCCGGCTGTTTTGCCTCTGGCCAGAGAATGTTTGTACCAGTGCTACCGAGTGAAGGGGGGTAACTACAAATAAAATAAAATTTGTATTTTTTCAAGTGGGCTGCATTTCAAGCCCAGATGTTAGTAATGAAAGATTCAATTTAAGGATTTAAATTACAAATAAATAAAGTATGAAACAGATGTGATTTTTAAGGAAGTTCAAATTATCCAGGAAGAAAAATATCTCTGTGCATGACAAAGTAATAGGGATTGTCTTGAAGAGTCTGTTGAAAACAATCTGCTAAGCGCAATTCACCCTTAGGACAGGATTGGTTTGGGATGGGAAGGACTGGTGGAGCTTGTCATTAAACAAAAATTGTGTTTAATAAAACTTTATAACCGTGATTAATCCTATGAGGCCCTAAAGGAGTTTGCAGTTTCTGATAAACACATTTTCCTTGTTTGCAATGGTAATGATATTTTGAAGTGAATGGAATAAGAACAACAACCCAAAAAAAAATAAAGAACTAGAAGGGTAGAAAAGAGGTTTGGCAGGTACCACCAAGTCAGAAATTACAGGACATGAAAGAAACATAGACTACCCATTAGGAAACTGGCTTGATGCGTGTGTGACATGTGTACTATAGATGGGCATAAATATTACTGGAAACAAAGCTACCAAGCAGACGAGAGAGCAGCACATCTTTATTTATAGAGAAAAGCTAATAAGGCTTTCTTTATTCTAAGCTGATCATTAGATTTGCCTATCAAAAAGGATGACAGTGATTTAAGACATGGTCTTTCATATTTAGAGACCGTTCCTTGAAAAGTGAAATCAGAGCATGTCACCCAGGGCTTTACTGTCCAGCACAGTGGACATTAATCATATATGGCCACTTACAATTTACTTTTAATCAATTAAAATTAAATACAATATAAAATTTCATTTTCCTCCATGTTGGTCTTATTTCAAATACTTAGTAGCCACATGGGGCTGGTGGCTCCCATTTTGGATAATGCAGAAATAGAGCATTCCAGCACCAGAGAAAGTTCTACTGGCCGGTTCAGCTCTAGAGCAATGGACAAGTTTCGATTTGTTACTAGGAGACTTTTTAGCTATGTCATTGGTTTTCCCTTATCATTGTGAACATCTATATGTATACACACACACCTATTTATGTGTATGCTCAAACAAAACCAATAAAAATAACTATTATAGTAACCTTCTGGGACTCCAAAGAGAAATTAAACTACAATTAACCAGTTCTGCTGACATGACCTCTGCTGACATGGTCAATTATTTCCAACAGGTGATGAGGATAAATACCTGGAGTAATCTCATCCTTCTAAACAAGGATATTATATGGGTACCATAGCACCAACAATCAATCCTTAGTAGATCAAAGGCCACAAAATGAAATGATTCTGGCCACATTGGAAGTTAGGAAACACAAACTGCAAAGCAATGAGGATTTAATAGATGCACCAGTTCAGGAAGAAAAATAAAAGTTAATCTTTCAACATACAAGCTCTAGCAATGGCACCATGTGGTGGTGGAAATCTTATCTCCTGGGCATCTCTCCTAGTGCTAACTGAGCATCACACACACACACAGACACACCCTGCAAGAACCGCACAGCTTCTTTGTGCACAGGGCATCAGCCATGTGCCACATGAACTTTTCCTGACTCCTTGGAACTGCCAGCAGCCATTTCACTTGGCTTCTGGCTGTGACAAAAGCAGCACTGCTTGCCTGGCGTCAGATGGAAAATGTAATTTTACAAAAACTTGAAAGTCAAAATCTTTCAAAAGTCAAAATCTTCAATATGTGCCAGAGTGATTTTTGAAAGAAAAAATAACTCACATAGCATCTTCAAATTCCAAGAGTGCTAGCAAAATGTATATGTTCTTCTCTATAGTAAAATGGGTGCCTTCCTGTCATTTCCCACTCAGACTTCCTCCATTTCTCTGTTTATAGAAAGATGTACATTTCACACATCATGCATAGTCTTACTCTAATATAATAGCTAACAGAAATAATAAAAAAAGAATCCAAGACACAGGAGCTACAATTCTAGGACACCGAAATTCAGAGATAATCTAGTCTGAGGTTCATAACTTGGGGTGTACAATGCCTAGGAGCCTCTGGGTTGGGCAGAAGGAATTGTGAGTCCTACCTCATATAAAAGTGTATATTGACAGATGTGAGGGGTGAGCATGATTAAGATGAGTTGTACTCATAAATTGATGTTAAGTTGAAAACCTTTTGTATGACTACTTGATTATATTTGTGGTGTGTGTGTGTGTGTGTGTGCGTGTATGTGTGTGTGTGTGTGTGTGTGTGTGTGTGTGCGTGTGTTCTAGTCCTAGGGCTTGAACTCTGTGCCTAGCACAGAGGATCCTCTTTGCCCCTAGGATCCTCTTTGCTCAATAGCACTCTACTACTTGAGCCACAGTATCATTTCCGGCCTTTTCTGATTAATTGGAGATAAGAGTCTCATGGACTTTCCTTCCCTGGGCTAGCTTCAAACTTCAATCCTCAGATCTCAGTCTCTTGAGTAGCTAGGATTATAGGCATAAACCACCAGCACCTGGCAATGTTGTTTGCTTGTTTGTTTTTAAAGAGAAAAAGTATGCGGGCATTCAGTTGTAGATGTTGTATTGTGTTGCTACTACACAAATTTTTCAATTGTAACCATTGAGGAAAGTTTGGAAATTCAAAGATGCTTAGGAAAATAGATTTCTATTTTTTGTGGTTGTTGTTGTCTGGGCCTGGGTGCTATCCCTCAGCTCTTCAGCTCAAGGCAAACACTCTACCACTTGAGCCACAGCACCATTTCTGATTTTCTTTTTTTTGTGGCGGGGGGG
>NW_012267276.1:2111267-2123455 GCF_000151885.1 Dipodomys ordii | reverse complement strand
CCACTTCTGGCTTTTTTTTCTGCTTATGTGGTGCTGAGGAATCGAACCCAGGGCCTCATGCATGCAAGGCAAGCGCTCTACCACTGAGTCACCTTCCCAGCCCCCACTTCCGATTTTCTAGTGGTTTATTGGAGATAAAGAGTCTCACAGACTTTCCTGCCCAGGCTGGCTTTGAACCATGATCCTCAGATCTCAGCCTCCTGAGTAGCTAGGATTACAGGCATGAGCCACAGGTACCCAGCTCTACTTTCTTTTAATTTTAGAAGTGTAAGGGTTGTCAAAAGGAAACCACTATTCGGTTCAGGCCAAAGAGAGTTTATTAGGAGAACCAAACCACTGGCCTGCACCACCAAATGTATTTGTGCAGAAAACTAATGGTAGATAAAGATTACGTAGGGAAGATGAGGAAGGGGTGTGGCTGCAGATGACGTGGAAAACCTCAGAGGTGATTAAGTTTCAGATGGCTACTGGTTTGGGGCAGGTGATTTCTGGTAAGGCTACACACTGTCCTTCACGAAAGGACGGGGCAGGGGCTGTTCTCCCAGGCAGACCTAAAGTGTTTCAGAAAAAAATGACCTTACCACTGGTTATTTCCTAGAGACATATTAGTTTCTGAATAAATTCATTTACTGGATTATGCTATGTGCTAATAGCCAAAAGGTACACCACGCCTTAAGTTCAATTACATACATTATTGATAAATACACCATCAGTTACAACATAAAATCCTTAAGCATTCTCTCTCCACCCCAAAAAAACCCCAATTTGATTTATGTTTAATACTTTCCCTACCTATAAGTTTATGATTTATGTTTAATACTTTCCCTAACTATAGGTTTACCTTTCTCTGTGGCTGTACCACAGTTATTGCACTCCACAGAAAGTATGTGGTTACTTCACAATGTTACTCTCGTTTACTCCCCTGATTTCTGCTATCTTATTTTTCCTCAGAAGAATAGACACATATGAAGTGTCTTACTTAGTTTTACAACAGAGAGGAGAACAAGTATAGGCAGTCAATCCCAAGGAATAAATCTGTCAGTCAAATTAAAGCAACAGTGAGGGAAAAGGTAGCCCAACAAAGGCAACACAGATTAAGTCCTACAAATGGAAATCTCCTACAAATAAAAAGTCTCCTGACTTCTTATTAATTTTTTTTTTTTGCCGGTCATAGGGCCTGAACTCTGGGTGCTGTCCCTCAGCTCTTCGGCTCAAGGCTAGTGCTCTACCACTGGAGCCACAGCGCCACAATGCCACTTCTGGCTTTTTCTGTTTATGTGGTGCTGAGGAATCGAACCCAGGGCCTCATGCTTACAAGGCATGTACTCTACCGCTGAGCTACCTTCCCAGCCCCTTCTTATTAATTTTTTATGGGTTTACAATGATCAAAGACCAGTGCGTAGAGAAAAAATACATAATCAATTCTATTTCATGCTCATATAATCTTTTCAGTAATCTTTACATGCCCATAAAAAATAGCATTGCCAATCAGTACTCATCACTGTTCCCCACCACCCACCAAGACTTTTCAACTGCTCTTCAACAAAGGCCAAACTGAGTATCTCCTTTCAGTCATGTAATCTGTGGTAAACTCTTTTTTGTTGAAAATGATCAAGCTTGTTTTGTCACTGTCACTAACAACTAAAGCGATCCAAGGGATGGCTGATATCATAAGATCCCCTTCATATGCCCTTGCTAGGTTCTGTGTGCCTACTCCTAGCCTCCATATTTTTCACTTGAGTTCTGAGTACAGCCATACCCATCTCCAGACAAAGACCAACCTTCTGGTACTGGAGCTGCTTCACCCCTCATGCTGAACCTGGACGTACCTGGGAGTTCTCAGCAGCCATTCCCAATACTTTCCCTCCCCAATACCTGAAAGTCAGCTGTCAGCTTGTGTTCCCTTTTGCCAACCACCCTTTAGCTCTGAACAGTAACTCTGCTGTCACATACTACAAAGCAATGCTCCTAAACCTGCATATCACATCTCTTAGGAATCACAGACAGATTGTTGAAAAGACAGATAGAGAGAAAAAATAAAGAGAAAAATAGAAAGATGGAAAGACATCAAAGACATTTGTCTTTGTTGTCATCTTCTAAGAATAAATGTCATTCTAGGAACCCAACAAGATTCTAGTGAACAAGGCAATGTACTAAATCAAGTAATCCTGACTTGGTCCAAGAGGAATATAAAAATAAATAAATAAATAATAGACTAGCTCTAAGAAACATTACAAAAGAAGCATATGGAACATTCTGGAAAATGACAATATCTTCAGCAATTTGAATGGTTTTGTATTTTGTTTTGCTTTTTTAAGTCTGGTTCATAATTACCTGCCACATCTTGTGTAATCAGTCATGATGTTAACCTGCAAACCAAACAGACATGCCATTTTTGAGGAAAAAAATTGATTTCACAGCATCTCATGAAAAGTCTTCTGGAACAATGAAATGTGGTAGCTTAAGCCTGTAATTCTAGTTACTTGGGAGGTGGAAAGCAGTGGATCATGGCCTGAGGCCAACCTGATCATAAAAGTTGCAAAACTCCTTCTTGACCAACAGCTGTGTAAGATGATTCATACCAAGAATTCCAAGCTACCAGTGAAGCACAATGGATGGGCAGAGTGGCACATGCCTTTCATCCCACTGACAAAGGAAAGCATAAATAAGAGAACTGAATTCCATGCCAGCTGGGCATACATTGAGACTTGAAAATAACCTACATAAAAGGGCTGGCAGAGTAACTCAAGTGATTGACTGCCTGCTTCGCAATGCAAGACTCTGAGTTCAAAGTTCAGTAATTAAAATAACAAACCACACACACATACACCTGCACACACATACACACAGACACAGACACACACAGACACACAGACACACACACACACACAAAGTCTTCTATCACACATTAAAAAAAGAAGAAGAAAAAGAAAAGAAAAGAAAAAAACCTGAATTAATTTAGTCTTCACTGCTTCTTGGCCAATAAGAGCCATGTGCTTTCGAATGAAGAAGGAAATTAAAAGTAGGGCCAAAATCAGAAGAGAGATAAGAGTGAAATAAAGACAAAAATTCTCTGAGAAAACAACATGCAGAGAATAAAGTAGATACTGGAGAGAAAGTGGCAGAAGTAAATAAGCCCAAGACCAACCCAGGAGTCCTGGGTTCAGATTCTGAAGTTCTAGTCTACTAATGTTTTTTCAAGTCATTTAGCCTTCCTAGCCAGTTTTTCTCAACTGTGCAGTAGTCATAATACCACTACATTCAAGGTGTTGAAGCCCAATTGAGATAAAGCATATAAGAATACTTGAGAACTATAAGCACTAGGAAATGTAAGGGTTTTTTTTTTCATTTTTTCAAATGAGTAAGATTTGAGGATTTGTGTTTGGTTATTCTAGGCCCACACCTGACAACCATAATCCCTCTGTGTTCTTCCCTTTCTCATGCCCTGCCCAGAAACACTGAAGCACTTATCCCCTACCTGTACATCTTTTTCTAAAGGTTCTTTGGGTTTTAGATGCAGAAGTGAGAAAACAGGAAAAAGACAAAAAAGCAAGAAAGGGGAAAGCCTGGAGAGGAGGGAAAGGCAAAGCAGCAGAGAAAGAGAAGGAAAGAGAAGCAGCAAGGACTGTTGAAGCTATACCAGAATTTCTAATTATCTGAAAAGAGAAGCACTGGAATGATTGCCAAGTGTGAGAGGGTGGATCAAAAAGAGCTGCCGTGGGCTGTTATGTTTAGATCCTGTCATACATTTCCAAAATTCAACTCAAGAAGAGAATTTCTTTTTAACTACTTTTGGCTTTGAAAATATGATTCTTGATCAAGATGTGGCTTCCAGACTGAGCCAGATGGCCCTTGGATTTATAAGGGTTATAAACTGTGACTAGCTAGACTGAGGAGTTTGAACTTATCAAGGTGTAAACATGGTTTCTTTTGTTCTTCTAGCAACTACCAGCAAATGTGCTTTGCCAAGTCACTTCACTTCTCTGTATATTTGGGGGAACATCTTTAATGATACGTCAGCCAGATTTCATATTTTTTTCAGTCACTTCCAATTACAAATCAGTCCTATCTGAGCTCAAATAAGAGTCCTTACCTATGTTTAATTCAAAGCTTTCCCCCTGGCCCAGGGCGGTGACCTTGTGGTTCTGATCGTGTATAGATGATAATATATGTTCTTTCCTGTACATCATTCTTCCTAGGCTATCCTATTCCTAAAGGAAAAGGAAGAGAGAGTTATTTCTTTTTTCAACTGCTGTGGCAAATTGGCTGCCTTATTTGATGGCCCAAAGCATTGCTTCCTTATTTGAACCCCTTCCTATAGGTACTCTTCCTGGGTGAGGTGGCTTATCTATCTATATGCCTTTGTGAGGCAGTTAGAGGTCTCCACAAGTTTCACTACTGAAGGAGAATCCACCATCTGGAGAACCCACCATCACCTTGATTACCACCTCCTGCCATGAAGTATCTTAAAAATAAAAAATATAATTGTATCTTCCACATTCTAGCAGCTGTTTTCCAATGCATTTGTTTCTTTGCTCCATAAGAAAGTAAGTTCCCAAGACCCAGGAGCCTCTAACCTCCTCTATCCCCAATACTTCCAATTCTGCAACTTAGAAGTATGATGATTCTTCTTCAGTTTCACTGAGGAATTAGGAAGTCCAGAAAGCAATTGATCCTGCCCTGCTCACTTCCATACCCTCTCTCACCTGTGCTTTTCCCACTCAGAGAACACTGGCGAAATCAGCAGGTGCACAACCCAAGATAAAGGTGCTCCTCTCCTCTTGCTCTCAGGTTCTGAAAAAAGACTAGGTGAGTACTTGTCCATAAGGCAAGAAAGATGAGTCCTATGGTCCATTTGTGCTACTACAGCAAAATATAGGTCACTCATAGTTCTGTAGGCTGTGACTTCCAAGATTAAGAGTCTAGCAGGATTGGTTACTAGTGAGAGCTGTTATCTGCTTCCCTAGATGGCTCCTTGATACCACATCTTCCAGAAATAACTCTATATCCTCACATGGGCAAGAGAGACAAGCTAGTTCTAACTAGCCCTTTCACAAGGCAGTGACCCATTGCTGAGGCCACAGCTCTCATGGCAATCACTTTCCAAAATCTCCACCTTTTATTACCACCACAATGGGTATAAAGTTCCAACATAAATGTTCAAGCCACAGCCATCAGCTCTAAGAAATTATAATGGCTATCATAGACACTTAAGCAAGACTACCTGAGTTCCTAATCTAGTTTTCCCATTTACTAGCTGGATGTGCTGGTTACTGTCTATTGCTTAACACCACTAAATCTACTCTTCCATATTTCTACACTATACCACAAAAATGGAGCTAGTAGGCCGAAAACTATGTTTCAAACTCCCTTGCCAAGTAGCTTACCCTTTTCTTCTACCTACAGTTAAAAGAAAAGAAGAGGAAGAGATTTAGCTCTCTCCTTTCCAGTCCCAGTTTGCATCACTTGGAGACAGAGAGTATGTGTTGTTCTAACACCCTAAATCTTTTGGCACTAAAGGAAGAGTCTTATTACATCTCTGGCTGTGCTAGTCACAGCCATGATAGTGGCCCTACTCCACTCTAATGATCTGTATACCCATTGGCTTTGGCCTTTTGACTGCTAGGGTATTAACCAAGGCTTCCTGCCTATATGGTTGCCTGTGTCCTTCAAACCTTAGTGCACCAACCAGCTATGCCTCTCCCAGAGACCCAAGCACCAGATTCTCAAAACTCCCTTCCAAGAGTTAACCATTTGCCCTACAGGAGCTCCTCCTCCAAGCTTCTAGTAATACTTGTAATATTTACTAGCAGAAAATAATAGGCTTCTAGTAATAATTTCTCTTTCCTTTCTGGTAATTCCTGAGTCCTACCCCACCCACAAGAGATTCTTACTTTGTTTTGGTTATGGCTTGCGAACCAAGATTTTTTAAGCACACTATTTATTATGCAGCCAAGATTAAAACCTATTGCAAGAAGGCATTTCACAAATAATGAGGAAAGCTTTATTCAGGTAACATCCACATCTTATCATACCAGCTTTGCAAAATGTTGACTGCAGCCAAGGTAGAAGCAGAGATGGCAGTACAATTAATCCTCTGAATCAGAAGGTAACTTTTAAAAAGTCCACATGTGCAGCACTAACTCTGAGGGTAAACTGGACACAGAGAAGCAAAAGACATGACCCCCAATTCTCTTGCCACGTTAGTATACAGGTGATTCTGATGGAGGTGGTGTTCAGTCATACATGGGGGGGAAATGGCGTAAGGTTGATTCCTCTCCAATTCTCCTTGACTAGGGCAAATGAAAGACAAAGATACGAGGCAAGATGTAGATGGGGGTCATATTTCTTTAAAGGCTCTCCTGGTCCATGGATACATCATTAGCAGGAACAATGGCAGTAGCCCAGAGCATAACATCACACTGTCCTCTAGTGCATCCCAACAGACTGCCCAGCAGCACCAACTGCACTCTGATCCAGGTTCCCACTGTATTATTACATTCTGTCCAGCAACCGCACCTCATCTAACTCCTTCCTCCAGTGGCAGCTCACTGTCCAGCTCTAATATCACCCCATTGTTTCAGTGTTTGTTTATACTTTCTCTAGACAAAAGTGGCAACTGGCCAAGAATGGCCACATAAGGCTGTGCATGTGTGTTCAGTCTCAAGGCTACCTGCAGGGTTCCTTAAGGCAGTACGGGCCTACTGACCACATGTTATATGGATATGCTGAATCCAAATCTTTGGGAAGTGCAAACCCAAATTCTTCCAGAAGCTATGGTGAGAAAAACCTGACTTACTCCATTTATATCACCTATAGCTTCAGGAGTTATTCCATCCTGGTGTTTTTTGTTAGGTTGGGTTTTTAGTTTTTAGGTTTTGTTTTTTGTTTTTTGGTTGTTTTTTTTCTTTTTTTCATCAGTGCCCTATTTCTGGAGCCCAAGTATTCTGTCCCTGCCTCATTATCCCCACTTTGCCTAAGCTCCTGGGTCCTTTGGCACAAACTATTTTACTGGCTTCCATATCAAACTGCTCCTTCAAGAATTACATGAATATTGTACTACCTTAGCCATAATGTCTACCCTATCCAGTGTCTACCCTACCCTTCCCAAGCCAAGCTCCCTTCAAATAGAACACAGCTTATGCTCGGTCAGCATGGACCAAATCTTACCTCTGAAGTCCAAAGCAAATCTCATTTATGACATGGGAGCTAAAGACATCTGAACTGTCCTTCCTGGAAGCATGGTTAGTCTGTACCTTGCAGCCTGTAGGAACATAGTGACAATTACTAGCGATTACAATCACCAAAACCCACAACCAAAACCCACAGCCTTAAGCTGATCAATTGAGGGCTCTGAGCTAAGCAAATGAAGGCAGGGAAGCACATTCAATCACAGAAATGGAAGAGTTGTTTGTTCTCCTTGAGGGGAAAGAAAACAGTTTCTACATAACATTCTCCAAGAATGACAGTTTGAGCTTCCCAAAATTTTGCCTAAGTCTTACCTCTCTTACTTTGTAAGAGAGGTTGTACTGTGATTTTTTTCATTCCCACTTTGTAGTCGGGGAAAATGAGCCCTAAAAGACACAGAGCATTCATCTAGGTCCATACAGCATTACATCAGGAATAAGGAGCCCTGAGGTTGTGCATACATTATCCTTTCCCTCCCCCAGCTCAAACTACTTCCTCTCCACCCACACTAACTCCCTATTGTTCCTCTGGTATGCCTGTCATCTACCTGAGCTAGTCTCTGTGTTTGAGATTATATCCTTCCAGCTGTCTACTGGCTGGCTTCATCCCCATCTTTTTCTTCTTTCTTTCCTTACTTCCACCATTCCCTTCTGCCATTTCCTTCCTTCTTTCTCCTTTCCTTCCTCTCTCTCTCCTTCTGCCTTCCCTCCTTCCCTGCCCTCCCTTCCTTTCTTTTTCCCATCTTTCCTTCCTCTTTAGTCAAATGTTCCTTTATGTGTAAAGCATTCCATGACTGATCTCCACCACCAATCTCTGTGCCTTTTCTGTTTTTCTCCATTGCACCCAGTCACCATTGCCATTTAGATTCTCTATGTTTGTCTTCCCCACAATGACATGCAAATTCTATGAGTACAGATTAGTATCTATTTTGTTTATTGCACAGAGTAGGCAATCAATGAACATGCACTCAATGAACCAATTTTATTATCTAGGACCCCTGAAAGATAAATGCAATTTATTCCATTTTAGAGATGAGGAAACTGAAACACAGAAAGTTTAAGTCAACCATTCTACATCTCAAGCTGCCAGACTTAGCAGGGGAAATGTAAGAGGCTCCGTTAAAATGTGAATATCAGAAAAAAAATGAGTTAAAATATTAAGTATAACAGATGTAGTATTTGAGACATAATTTACGCCAAAATTTCTTTCATCATTTATCTGGTATTTACATTTAACAGAACAGTCCTATATTTTCAGGCAAGAGATAGATCTGAGGCTGTAACTGGGGTTTCTATGACCCTAAAGCCCTGCTACAGTCTCATATTCTAAACAAAGAAGTCACCAAAAACAGATTCTTCTGGCCTTACTAAGGCCATTATTGAGAAGGGTTTAATTCAGATCACCAGGGGTCAAGGAGAGGACAGAAGGAGAGAAGTAGATGTGCCTACAACGGGGTGAGAGGCAGGATCCTCAGAATTTGGGTCTGTGTTCTCACTGTATTGATGCCCAAATGCTGAATGTGACACCCTGCCACAGTGTTTTGCAAAATCCACAGGGAGAATCCACATTTTCTCCACAGGGAGAAAATGATGCCTGGGCTATCTCCAGCCCATTTCCTACATCAATTGTATGCAATATTTACACACATGCACACACACACACACATATGAACTTGTAGAACAAAATATATAAATATACACACTATATATGTATATATAGGCACATATGTGTGTGTGTGTGTGTGTGTGTGTGTGTGTGATCAATGACGAAATCAATATGACAGACCATACCAGAAATTTTGGACATAATCTCTGATACAGTGACACCAACTCATTGGAGTAACAAAAGCCTCCTTCTTCCTCCTGTACTGTCAGTTTCGAAGTTTTCATAAGCATTAAATCAACTTAAGAATCTAGAGCCTCTCAATAGAATTATAGTCCTCTAATTCAGTTGCGAGTTACTTATTCTGTATTAATAATCCCATTCTAGGACCAGCCATTGGATATAAAGGAGTTGATCTCATAAAATTTTTAAAGTAAACCTGTTTCATTCCCAGGAGAGCCTAGTGTGACAGAACATATTATAGAAGATTGACAAGAAAATATTTGGGTAGCCAGGACATTCTCTGGAGCAGCTTAAGATATTTAAATGATTTATTTGGAGTGAAGTGATACTTCTAAGAAAAGAATAGCTGCCATGAAGAAACTTTTGCTACGAATAAGATATCCCTCAAGCAATCATGTAAGGAAACTAACCAAATCTAATGGTGTTTAGCTTCATCATCCCTCATTTAGATTTTCATTAGTGAATATTTTTCCTCACCATTAGCAGATAGCATCATTTCGTAAGAATGAAGCTGGAGACATTCATATCCCAGAAAGAGAAGAGTTGGCATTTTGTGATTTGTTCTAAGGAACTTCAGGGTCCCAGAGAATTGCTAGGCCTTTCCTATGTGGAGTTGCTGCAGCCAGTGTATTTAATAAACCACGAAGCTCTGCACAGACCCTACTGAGCTAGGATTGATGCAAAGAAGACCTTGAGAAGTCATTCTAAAAAGGAAGCACAGGGTAAGGGACCCGTAAGGCACCTCCTGTAGAATTAATCACATCTTGCTCTTTTTATGAGCCTAAGAATTAGTTCCACAGATGCTACTTTACGGTGAAGACATTTGAGTTATTCCTCAAGGTAAATTACAAGTTCAGAACCTCTCATGAACTATGGTTTATTAATGCTTAGAACATTCTGGTTTTATATAGAAGATTTAATAGTTCTCATTGTCTTTACCTCAAGTTCTAAAAAATGTGTACACACAGACCACATGATTACATGTAAAAACTTAAACTTCCTCATCTAAACCCTGATTACATTGGTCAGGGTGAGTATTCATCGATAGGCATATAACTAGATATGGACCAATCCTTGGGATAATTCTCACTGAAACTAGAAAAGGAGGTATTTTACCTGCTAAGTCTCAGAACCAGAAATAAATGAATGCAATATTAATGGTAATCATAATGTGTTGCCCATGTGAAGTGGGAGGAGACAGAGAGAGAGAGAGAGAGAGAGAGAGAGAGAGAGAGGAGAAAGAGAGAAAGAGAGAGACTCTGTCCCCTGGTCTAGTCTCCAAAACTGCCAGTTGCTCCCTAATCTCTTGCTTTAGATCCTCTAAGCCAATCCAGTATCCTCACAAAAAAAGCCTTTCCTTTTTTTAACTTAACTTCTTTATGTTGACTCTTTCTCTCTTGCAACCTTAACAATCTAGACACATGCATCGGAAGAAAATATTTTTACCAACTTACAAGAAAACTTAAGGCACCAAACGTCCTTGGGCTTTGCCTTAACTGAAGATAGCATTGGGCTTTGGCAGAGCTGCTCTGCACCTGAAAATGAATACTTGGAACATATATCTTCTATAGTAACAAATTTCAGAGACTTTTATAGTTCACTGCAAGAAATGCATCTTATACTGCAACCCAGTACATAGGTGTATATGAAGCCGAAATTCACATAATACTTGCCCTTATTAAATATGGTGAAATCTCTTATTCTCTATTCTAATTCATTCTTTTAAATGCTGTTTGTGAACCACTAAATTCATTTCATCCTCTCAAACTGATTTCACAACTCACTAGTGAGTTCAAAATTGTAACTGTTTTTCAAAAACATTATACTATAGCCCTTTTTACAATATATTGCCAATTAAATAATCTTTCTCACTATAAATTCCCTTAGGTGAAACTGTAGAGTATGTAGATTTACTTCTGTATCCACTTTGACTGATGCATATATAAATTCCAAGTCATTTCTACCAGGACTGATTAGGAAAAAAAAAAAAGAATTGAGGGAGAGAAGAAAGAAGGAAAGTAGAACAAATCTTACTCTTAGGCAAGATGGAGTCATCAATGAGATACATGGAATGAGTCTCTGTAACATGAGCCTATTCACCTCCTGTGTCTATTACTTTTCATTACAAAGACTAAGGTTAACTTAGATATTATGTTAAAATTCAGATATTCAGATAAAACATCTGAATATTAAGTTCAAAATATTTCACAAGTTTAACATGTCCAAATCTTCTCTCTAATCTTCTAAACTCCCTATGGCATAATTACCAGAATATTTGGGTCAATGGATCATTCCCCAAACCAAGGTCTGACTTCAAAATACATCCCACAATCCCAGTAGCACCTCACTGGGAGCATCCAAATTATACATCATCACTTTGTATTGACTTCTGCAACAGCCTTCCACTGGTGTCCCAAATCCACTGGTGCCCAAATCCCTTGGTACCCTTATAATCTCAATTATATACAGCTATCAGCATTATCTTTTGACTATCTAAACTGTTCCATTGCAAGACACACAGACACACACACACACACACACACACACACACACACACACATATATACACACTTGTGTCAGTGGCCTGTGCCTATAACCCTAACCTCTCTGAAGGCTAAAATCTGATCATCAAAGTTCAAAGCCAGCCTGAGCAGACAAATCCAAGAAAACCTTATCTCCAATTAAGCAAGAAAAAGCTGGAACTGGAGGCAGGCTCAAGGAGTAGAGCAACAAACCATTGTCAAAAAAGCCAATTAAGAGTATGAGGCTCTGCCAAGCCCAAAGAAACATAGGTCCCATGGTCTCCCTTATTTGCAATATCTAGTATATGTATGAGTCAAGCAGAAAAGGTCAGATAAGGTGATGTTAGGAAAATGAACCCTAAGATATGTATTCAAATGTTTTTTTTTCTTTCATGCATTTGTTTCTAATGCATTTATAAGATTATTTCTTTGTTGCTTTGTATGTCCCTCCCCCACAGTATAAACCCTGCTTTCACTGTATTTGATGTCGGTATAATTTGTGAAGGGGAAGGGGAAAAATAAGTCGTTTAAATAGGGATACAGGTAGACCCGTTGCAACAATGAGAAGTACAAGTTGTCATGTCGAAAACGAACTTTGCAACTTTGGTGCGGGGGGGGGAGGATTCAGTGGGG
>NW_012267276.1:2102244-2111217 GCF_000151885.1 Dipodomys ordii | reverse complement strand
ACAAAGGAGGAGGCTACAATGCTTGATAAGAAATGTACTCATTATCTTGCCCATCAAATTGTAACCCCTCTGTACAGTATTTTCACAATAAAAAAAAAGAGTATGAGGCTCTGAGTTCAAGCCCTAGTACCAGTACACACACACACACACACACACACACACACACACCTTATATATATGGGGTATTGTGGAAGGGTAGAGGTGGAGGGGTAAGGATGGAGGTTTATATATGTGTATATATATGCACACACACATAAAACCATGTTACCATAACTCCCACTTATGACTAAACTTACCTTCTTCAGTTTGTGTCTTCACATTCCAATCATCCTGCTATCTCTTGAATGCCACCACAGTCATTCATACCTCAGGACTTTTTTCGTATTTAATTTTTAATTTTTTAATTTTAATGGTAAAGATGCTGTATAGAGGGGTTACAGTTACATGAATAAAGTAATGAGTATATTTCTTGTCAAACCTTGTTACCCACTCCTTTGTTTTTCTCCACTAACCCTTCCCTCCCCCAATCCTTCCCACCCCCAAGTTGTAAAATTCATTTGTAGCATAGTGTCTTGTGAGTATCATTGTTGTGATGGGTCATCCTTTGTCCTTCTTTCAGCATTTTGTTATTCCCCTTCCCTTCGCTAAATCAGATAAATGTATATTCAAGACACAGGGTATCAGAATCAAAGACAGAAATTGCCAGGGATAAACTAATGAAAAAGAAAAATGAAGCCAGGGACGGGTGGCTCACTCCTGTAATCCTAGCTACACAAGAGGTTGAGATCTGAGGCTCTCCATTCAAAGCCAGCCCAGAGAAGAAAATCCGTGACTCTTATCTCCAATAAACCACTAGAAAACCGGAAGTGATGCTGTAGCTCAAGTGGTAAAGTGCTCGCCTTGAGCTAAAGAGCACAGGGACAGTGCCCAAGCCCAGAGTTCAAACCCCACAACCGACCAAAAAAGATGAAATAAAATAAGAAGAAAGAACTAGACACAGTACATTGGTGACAACAAGGTCAACAACCAAAAACAAACAAACAAAAAATACTTGTTGTTTCCATGTCTTGGAATTCATTTCAATTAGCATTATTGTGTGTGGTCATATATACATAGCTATTGAGTTATTATGATTCTCTGCCAGGACTATCCTAGATATATACTAATTATTACAAATGAGGGAAACCATAGAGCCTATATTTCTTTGGGTCCGTCTTATTTCGCTTAATATTTTTTCCAAGTTTTTCCATTTCCTTATGAAAGGGGCAATGTCATTCTTTCTGGTAGATGCATAAAATTTCATTCTTTATATATACTACATTTTCTTGATCCATTCATCTATTGAAGGCATCTGGGTTGGTTCCATATCTTAGGTATGGTAAATAATGCTGCAATGAACATAGTTGTGCTGGTAGCTTTAGTATGGCCTTGCTTGTGATCATTTGGATAAATGCCCAGGAGTGGGATTGCTAGATTATAATGGAGTTCTATGTTTAGTCTTTTGAGGAACCTCTATACTGTTTTCCAGAATGGTTGAACCAGCTTACATTCCCACCAACAGTGTAGTAGCATTCCCTTTTGGCTACATCCCTGCCAGCATCTATTATTATTATTATTATTAATTATTATATCACCCTATACCAGAATCGACTCCAAATGGATCAAAGACCTCAAGACACTAAAAAGTTTACAGAAAGAGATAGGGAATACACTAGGGCTCCTTGGCACAGGTTGAAACTTCCTAAATAAAGATCCAGAAACACAACAAATCAAAGAAAGACTGGATAAATAGAATTGCATTAAACAGCAGAGCTTCTGCATGGCAAAGGACATAGTTAGCAAGATAAATAGAAAGCCCACCGATTAGGAGAAGATCTTCACTATCTATACAACAGACAAGGATCTCATATCAAAAATATACCTAGAGCTAAAAAAATTAAACCCCCCAATAACAAATCCCCAAAGAAGCAACTACCCCATTAATAAGTTGGCTAAAGAATTAAAAAGAGACTTCTCTGGAGAGGAAATAAGCATGGCCAATAGAAAAAAAATGTTCACCATTGCTAGCCATAAGAGAAATACAAATCAATACCTCAGGACTTTTATACTTCCCATTGCTTTCTTTTCAATTCCCACAGATCTCTGCTCACATTTCAGATTCTCACTGACACCCTCCTGAGCATGTAACCTAAAGTAGCTCTTTCCACCAGACTCTCTTTCTCCTTCCCTTTTTCTTTTCTATCACTGTCCTTACTCTATTCACAAGTATATGTTAGTTTTACTTATTATCTATCTCTTGCAATATAAGACAACTTCTGAGAATGTAAGTAATGGTAACTATGATGCCCTGAAGACAGCATCAAATTTGCTGTTGATCGAGCCAAGCCAAATATATTGTTTATTGCAGCAAAGGGGTCTAATGCCTTCATAAAGTCTCAGTAGCATCTCTGGAGAGGGAAGGGAGAAAATGTTAAGACCTGGGGGAACAGCTGAAGACAGGCATTTCAATTCAAGGATCCTAATTGGAATTAAGTAAAACTTGTGATCAAATCATTTAAGATTATAACTCATGCCTGTAATCCTAGCTATTGAGGAGGCTGAGATATGAATATAGTGGTAAAAAACCATTCTAGGCAGAAAAATCCAGGAGACTCATTTCCAATTAACCACCAAAAAAGCTAGAAATGGAGCTGTGGATCAAGTGGCAGAGTGCTAGCCTTGAACAAAAAAGCTCAGGGACAGCACCCAGGCCCTGAGTTCAAACTGCAGTACTGGCTCAAAAAAAAAAGATTAAACACAGTAGATGAAAGTTTAGAAGGAAGCATTAAAGATAATTATTTCATAACCTTGTCATATATTGTTCTGCAAAAGTCTGTCACTACTCTAATGAGTTATGCTTTATCAGTTTACTTTTCAGGGGAAAATTTTTTTTGGATTTTCCCAAAACAATATATTTATTTACAATAAATGTATCTTTCTGGACAAAATACAGCAGTCAAATAAATTCAGTCTCAACTCTTAATCCTATCAAGAAGTGGGAGCTAGGTACCAAAGCCTGTAAGACTCTTATCTCCAATAAAACTACTCAAAAAAAGCAGGAATTGTTGCTGCAGCGAGGAGGAGGAGGAGGAGGAGGAGGAATATATAGGGTTTCCAGTCTCACATGATCTTATTTGCCTGAACTAATGGCATCAAGTACTTAGAATCATGCCTGACACATAGTAGGCACTCAATAAGTATTTATTGGCAGTTTTCTGGGGGTTTCGTTGCTAATAATTTAGTAGACACTTCCTGTGGAGTACACAATAAATGCTTGTTGAATTATTTAAATAACCATTATCATCAAAAGGACAGACAACAGTTACATCTAACATGAAAAATAGTTCAATGATCCTACCCTGTTATCTTCTTCTGAGTCTGACATGGAGTCATTATGGATTGAGATATTGGGAAGGATGTCAGAGATATTCTCAGGCACAGCAAGCGGTGTAGATAACTGAGAAATCCTCAATACTTTCCCCACATCAAGCATCCTTGTGCTATGTATAATACTGAAACTCATGATGGAATTAAAAGTTAAAAATGTAAGAAGGAGGCCAGGTGCAGGTGGCTCACACCTGTAATCCTAGCTACTCAGAAGGCTGAGATCTGAGGATTGCAGTTCAAAGCCAGCCAGAGCAGGAAAGTCCAAGAGACTTTTATGTCCAATACATCACCAGAAAACTGGAAATGGCGCTGTGGCTCAAGTGATAGAGTGCTAACCTTGAGCTGAAATGCTCAGGGACATAGCCCAGACCCAGAATTCAGGCTCCACAACTGACAAAAAAAAAGTAAGAGGGTAAAATAGCTGAACTCTTAAATGGAAAAATCACAAACAGGATGACTGAGCCCTTTAGTGCATCTGCCACTAAGCAAAACACTTTCATATATCTCATTAAAACTACTGGGAGAAGAATCTGAAAGTTTTCTATTAAGCAAGAATAGTGAATGAAAATTGATTTTGCACTAATAATAATGTAAGATGTGTAACATGTTATACATAATGTCAAAGTATAATTTTTATAGTTAGACACAGCTCTCATAAAATATAAAGCAAAACTCTGTCAAAGATTTATTAATTCATTATTGAGGGAGGCAGTAAGAAAAACATAGTTCAAAGAGCATTTTGAGGAATGGAGTACTTATAGGCATTTAAAGAGAAATGTTACAAATTATATTGCTAGGTTAGATACAAAACTGATTAATGTTCTACACAGCCATAAAAACCATAACCTTTTGAATTATCTTTGCTATTGGACAGAAATTATTTGCATTTCTGTTACATAACACTTACAAGCTAATGTGCTAACTTCACGAAACTTCAGCTTTTAATTAATAACAAATAGTAAAGTCAAGCAAAGGTACATTCTGCAAGATAATTAATTATCCTTATGTGACCTCATCAGACAATGTTTCACAAGTCATTAAAAGTACATACCAGTATTTCCAAAATTGTAAATTCGTCTTAACAATTTTCTCGTTAAATATGTGTTATTTCTTTCATTTCTTCAAGTATGATTTACAGTGCAAGTACAGTGCAAGATGTGCAAGTATGTTGCCTTCATAAAGTCTATATATCTTCAACCATAAATCCTAATTGAGAAGAAGCATTTTTTTTACTGTTGATATTTTTTGCTTGTTTTTGGCTTGGGCATTTCATTTGGTTTGTTTTGGTTTGGTTTGTTATTTTTCATTTTAAGTTTTGGTTTGCAGAAATGTCACCCCATGATTAAATGAATCATGTGATTCTATGCTTGTTTCCTTTCTCAGAGACAACAAGTTCCTCAAGGCTAGTTCCTAAATTTTAAGATTTGTTTTTCAGCTGCAATTTTGTACTAGTTAGAGATACCTGCTACCTTGTAGGAAGCTAATAATAATACCTAGATGTAGGAGTAATTATAATTAAAGCAAGGGGAAGTATTATCCTTGATCTGGAAAGCATTCACTAATGATAAAACACCTAAGACCAGACCATGAAGCAGTCACACAACCAAGCTTAGGCTGCAGAAAGGCACCATTAACATTGTTCAAAAAGGATATGTACTGCCTGGCGCTGGTGGCTCATGCCTTAGTTACACAGGAGGCTGAGATCTGAGGATCGTGGTTCAAAGCCAACCCGGGCAGGAAAGTCCATGAGACTCTTATCTCCAATAAACCACTAGAAAACGGGAAGTGGTGCTGTGGCTCAAGCGGTGGAGTGCTCATCTTGAGCTGAAGAGTGCAGGGACAGCGCCCACGCCGAGAATTCAAGCCCCACGACTGGCCAAAAAGAAATGTACTGCCGGGCACTGGTGGCTCACACCTATAATCCTAGCTACACAGGAGGCTGAGATCTGAGGATTGCGGTTCAAAGCCAGACCAGGCAGGAAATTCCCCATGAGTCTCTTATCTCCAACTAACCATCAGAAAACCGGAAGCAGTGCTGTGGCTCAACTGGTAGAATGCTAGCCTTGAGCTGAAGAGCTCAGGGACATCGCCCTGGGACAGCCCCAGAACCGACCCCCCAAAAAATGTACTCATTACCTAATTTAAGTAACTGTAACCCCTCTGTACATCATCTTTATAATAACAATAAAACAATTTTTAAACCCAAAAAAATTAAATCATTAGCCTTCATCACAAAAAAAATGACACCATTATTTTGGAACAAATATAAATCATCACATATGAAACAGGTTCTGAGGAAAGACAAAGATTATTCCAATCAGCCTTTCACACAAAAAGTATTCTCTCCTAAAAACAACTAAGGGCTCTAAAACGCTAACTACCAACCTAGGAAAAAATTGAAAATAGAGGAATCCTGACAGCTGATTTTTTAGGAGTTTGGTTTCTGCCCAAGAACGATAAAAAAGATTTTTTAAATTATAAAGGTGATGTACAGAGGGGTTACAGTTACATAAGTAAAGTAATGAGCATGTTTCTTTTTGAACAGGGTTACCCTTTCCCTTGTTTTTTCCCAGTTCTCCACATTGAAAGGCTGAAGAAGCTGGAGTCCTCTGTCTACACGTGATGGCAGCCACAAGAGACACCCTTGCTCATATGTGGAACTTGAATGTGCTATCTAGCTTTCTCCTGTTGCACTCAGACCCAAATCGAGGGCTCAATAGGAAATGGACTCATTGCCTTGCTTATGTAACTGTATCCCCTCTGTACAGTATCTTTATAATAAAATAAATATATTTAAAATAAAAAACAAAGAGGTTATTCTTTTCCCCCCACAAAGATTGGTTTAATATCAATTTGAAGTAGCAAAGATAGTTGTTCCTATTTTGCTATGCTTCAACAAAATAATGAACTATATATATAAAGTTTAAACTAGAATTAAATTTGTATATTTAATAAATTGATGTGAACTCAAAATAAAAAAAGAATGTAACATCAAGAGACTTAGAAGCTCATAGGGCAGTGAGGAGGACATCCCCCAGGGACCACCCACTAGTATTGCTTAGAACATCCTGAGGACCTCTGCACTGAAAGTAGAGTCAGAACCCTTTGATACTGTAATTCATGATTTTTTATAAACACCCTCTCTGCCTGCCCTATCTTTCTCTCAAACATTCTGGAAGGCCAAGAAGTAAAGGTCTTCCTAGACATGTATCCACATGACAATCACATCAATAGAAAAATGCTGTTCACCTGCAGAGTGATTTGTCCGATCATTTATTACTACCTTTTGATTCTCATGGCAATGCACCTCATGATCCAAGGATAGTAATCTACAGCAGTGCTTCCCAAACTGTCCCTGATGACTGACCTTTCTGTTTCCAATCTATTATAAACCAATACTTTTATAAATAGCTTTGGAAATAATCTGTTTTACTTTCAAAATAATTCCATAATTTTACATTAGAAATACAAAATTTTTATTATTATGTTCAACAGACAAAAATGTGGCCAGTTTTTTTTCATATCTGAATTTCTGACATCAATTTCTGGCATATCAAAATCTTTTGCTGGTCGGATGTTTTCAGTAGAACTGGTCTCAAACGTGTACTGGAAATGCCTTTTATCTTTCTTTCTTTCTTTCTTTCTTTCTTTCTTTCTTTCTTTCTTTCTTTCTTTCTTTCTTTCTTTCTTTCTGTCTTTCTTTCTTTCTTTCCCTCTCTCCCACTCCATCCCTCCCTCTTTCTCTCTTGGTATTGTGCTTGAGAATAAGTGATAAATACATAGAGGAAGCACATGTCTGTGTGTGTGTGTGTGTGTGTGTGTGTGTGTGTGTGTGTGTGTGTGTGTGTATGCTTACATTTTTTTTCAAGAAAGGTCAGTCCTTGTGATATGGGCAATTAGCCTTTAAGGATATATTATGTTAATTCCAATCACTGTACTATCAATCATCACAGAGAGAGTTAACTTATTTAGAAGTATTCAAGCAATTTCCTACTGTCTGAAATTACTTTCTCTTCTTCCTAGTTTATATTCCTAGGCTAGCTTATATTCCTGGGTTAGTTTATACTCCTAAATTCTGGATGATGGAATATGGCTAGCCAATATGTATGTCTCACCCCTAAACCTACCCCTTAAACCCCTCCCACATGAGCTCATGCATGCTTTCTCTCTTTCTTCAGCAAACTTCTAGCCAGGTGTGGAAGATGGAGGAAGAAAATGGAAGATCCAGAATTCTGGAACCAGTAGTTGGGGTTGCTGCTCCCCGCACATGAGCATTTATTCTACACATCAAGGAGAACTGAAATATGATATTGTAGCATATTGTTGAAATCTAGAGGGTTGTTAGCAGCTAGTTATCATATCTAATATGCCTCTACAATCAAAGTATTAGTTATTGCTTCCTATCATTGTACAAATTTAGTCAGTGACTTGGAGCGTCTTCATAAATCAGTGTCTATTCTCACTCAAAAATTAGAGATTGAACAGCACTTGCTAACTCTCTAATGCCTAACTTCTTCTCTCCTTTCCCATGTACCACAGCAGAGAGGCAGTTTCAGGCTATGTGGATTTGGACTTAAAGAAGATGGTTTTCTTGTCCATCATCAATTCAGATGCATGCATGCCTAAGGACTTTAGTCAGGAAAGGTACCATTTCCAATGACTAGTCCATGTAAAATTTAGACATAGATTCTTTTTCATTTTAATGCCACACAGTATAACCCATCCTCTTGTTTCTTAAGCGGCTTTCACTATAAACAACAGGATTGCTCTTTAAGGCTTTTTAAAATGTGGCTTATTTCTCTTTCTTGTGTCACAGCATTGACAGAAGGAGCAAAGAGCAAAACTTTTTATATCTGAATATCTTCTTATAGCATAGACGGAAGGGAACTGTGCACGTTTCTCAAAATCCAGCCTACACAGAGGCCCACTCTGCCTCTGACATGTTTCACCATGCATTTGCTTTTAGTTGGGTATTTTGCAGTCCTTGCAGAAAGTTTAACCATTTTCCATGAACCTTCTCACACAGCCAAGGCAACTCCCTGGTGCCAGATCAGATTTGTTTACTTGAAATGGAACGTTGAGATTTGCAAATCTATCTTGATTTGATTTCTTTGTGAGTAAAAAATTAAGCTTAGATGAATATAGCCCAGTGTATTTTATTCTTTCCTGCTCCTCACAACCAACCTGTGGTCCTATTTCTCCAAGGAAAGATCCTTTATTATCCCATTGTCCCACCCATACAACTCCCTGCTTCACTCTTTATAAAAACACTGCTGGGAAATTAAAACAAGAAATGCCATTTTGCAAACAAAATACGCTTAGGCAAATAACATTGTTTTCAATGCTATTGGAAACTTAGAACCTAGTACAAAGATTAGTAGACGTTGTACAAATGGTTAATTGTGGTGGTGGAGATGATGGTAAACCTACTTGCCCATGAGGAAAAAGAAAGAGAGAAAGAGAAAGGGGAAAGAAAGAGAGAGAGAAAGAAAGAAAGGAGGGAGGGAGTGAAGAAAGGAAGGAAGGAAGGGAGGGAGGGAGGGAGGG
>NW_012267276.1:2010143-2099594 GCF_000151885.1 Dipodomys ordii | reverse complement strand
AAGTGGTAGAGCGCTAGCCTTGAGCTGAAGAGCTGAGGGACAGCGCCCAGGCCCAGAGTTCAGGCCCCACGACTGGACCCCCCCCAAAAAAAATTGAACTATGTAACTTGAGGGTAAGGATGGGAGAAGGAAAGGGTAACATTGATCAAGGTGCATTGTACACATAACCTGACTTCTGAACTGAAACTCTTCTGTACAACTACCTGATAAAAATAAAATAAAATGAATGAAAATATTCGTCAGGTAACCTACTCAATTCCTGAAGGTGTATGGATTGCAAGGAAGCAAGGATCTCACTCAGCATAAATGAAGATACTGAGGTTCCAAGAGGTAAAGTCTATCGGGACTTCTGCCCATGCCCTGACATCTGCTTCTTTGTAGCAAAGTACAGTAAGAAAAAAGCATCCCTTACAGAGAGAATAGAAGTACAAAGTCTTGTGGTGAGAGAAAGCTGGGGAAGACTTGAGAGAAGGTTGTATGGCTGAAATACAGAGAACAAGTAGAGCAAAGGCAGTTCAGAGGCCAAGCAAAGGCCAGGCAGTTAATAGTTCTAATCTTTACTGCCATATTACACAGAAGCTCTTTTGGTGCCCATTTAACAGATGAAAAACAAGGCCCAGAGTTTCAATGACATAACTCAAGCAAATCTGCTTCACTGTACTATCTCTTTTTAGCTACACTATAGCCACGGCTCATCCATACTTCCTGTGGACAAAGTAGTTTTAGAGATTGTCTAATTATGTCTCCGCAAGGGGTTTGTGCCTCTATAATTTGCACCAACAGCATCATGGCCAGGGAGATACCAGTGCTGATGGAGCAAGGGAAGTTCCTTCAAGGGAAACATATTGAAGACTAAATGTAGCTGGATGCCCATGGATCATGCCTGTAATCCTAACTACTCAGAAGGCTGAGATTTGAGGATCATGGTTTGAAGCCACCAGCCCAGGCAGAAAAGCCCATGAGCTTCTTATCCCCAATTAACAGAAAGCCAGAGTGGAGGTATAGCTCAACTAGTAGGATACCAGCCTTTAACAAACAAGTTCAACACCCAGGGTCTAAGTTCAACTCCAAGACTGGGCCATATCCTTGCCAACATGTGTTATTATTACTTTTCTTGGTAATAGCCATTCTAATTAGAGTGAGGTGGAATCTCAGTGTTGTTTTGATCTGCATTTTGTTTATGGCCAGAGATGTTGGACATTTCTTCATGTGTCTGTTGTCCATTCTTACTTCTTCTTCAGAGAAGTTTATCTGAGCCTTCAGTGCACTTATTAATGAGGTTGTTTCTTTGAGGATCTGGTTTTTTGGGGGGAGGGTGGTAATTTTTTGAACTCAAGTATATTTTAGATATGAGGCCCTTGTCTGATATACAGCTAGTAAAGATCTTCTCCTATTCTGTGGGCTCTCTATTTATCTTGCTAGCTAAGTCCTTTGCCTGGCAGAAACTCTTCAGTTTGATGTAATCCCATTTATCCAGTCTTTCTTTGACCTGTTGTGCTTCTGGATCTTTACTTAGAAAGCTTCTACCTGTGCCAAGGAGTCCTAGTGTTTCCCTAGGATTTCTGGCCTTACAATGAGATCTTTGATCTATTTGGAATTGATTCTGGTGTAGGGTGATGTATAAGGGTCTAACTGTACTTGTCTAGCTATTTCTGCCAGCACTATTTGTTGAAAAGGCTGTCTTTCTTCCATCTTGTGTTTTTGGCTCCTTTGTCCAAAAGTAGGTGGCAATGGGTCTGTGAGTTTATTTCTTTATTTCTTTTTTTTTTTTTGGTCCGGTTGTAGGGCCTGAACTCTGGGCCTGGGCACTGTCCCTCAGCTCTTCAGCTCAAGGTTAGTGCTCTACCATTAGAGCCACAGCGCCACTTCCAGCTTTTTTCTTTTTGCTTTTGTGGTGCTGAGGAATCGAATCCAGGGCCTTTTGCATGCAAGGCAAGCGCTCTACCACTGAGCCACCTTCCCAGCCCCCTGTGAGTTCATTTCTGAGTCTGAGTCTATTCCATTAGTGGTCAGGCCTGTTCTTTTTGTTGGTGGTGGTGGTGGTGGTGGTCATGGCGTTTGAACTCCGGGTCTGGGTGCTGTCCCTGAGCTCTTCAGCTCAACACAAGAGCTCTACCACTTGAACCACAGCACCACTTCCATCAGTTCAGATCTTGTAGCAGTACCAAGCTGTAATTATTACTACAGCTTTGTAATAGAGTTTGAAGTTTGGTATTGATATCCCTCCAGCACTATTCTTTTTTTTATTTTTTGTGAACATACTGTACAGAGGGGTTACAATTACATGGGCAAGACAATGAGTACATTTCTTATCAAGCCTTGCAGCCTCCTCCTTTGTTTACCCTTCACATCCCTTCCCAGCCTCCGCCGCCCCCCACCGAATTCTCCCTCCCCCCGCCCCCGCACCCAAGTTGTAAAGTTCATTTTAGACATGACAACTTGTACTTCTCATTGTTGCAACGGGTCCACCTGTATCCTTAGACTTGTTTTCCCCATCTCCTCCACAAATTATACCAACATCAAATATAGTGAAATAAAGTGAATACTGTGGGGGACCTCCAGCACTATTCTTCCTGATAAGGATTATTTTTGCTATTTGGAGTCTTCTATTATTCCATACGATTTTTTGGGTTGCTTCTTCAATATCATTGAAGAATGTTGTTGGGATTTTAATGGGTATTGCATTGAATTTGTGGATAGCTTTTGGCAATGTTGCCATTTTCATGATGCTAATCCTCCCATTGAAGGACCATAGGAGGCTTGTCCACTTCCTTAAAATCTGCATCAATTTCCTGTTTTCAGACTTTTAAAGTTTTTATCATAGAGAGCCTTCAAACTTTTGGTTAAGTTTATTCCTAGGTATTTTTTGAGGCTATTACAAAAGGAGTTACTTTCCTGATGTCAACCTCACTCTTTTCATTATCGGCATATAGAAAAGCAATTGATTTTTGTAGGTTAATTTTATACCCTGCTACTTTGCCAAAGTTTCAGATCAGCTCAAACAACTTGAGAGAGGTTCTTTAAATACAGGCTCATGCCATCTGCAAAGAGGGAGACTTTGACTTCTTTCCCTATGTGGATCCCCTTTATGTTTATCTCTTGCCTTATTGTTCTACCTAGGAATCCCAATATACTACAGACCCTATTTGAATTCAAGAAAACTATTCTGAAGGATGAATGCATCTCACAAACACAGCAAGTGATAGGCAATCACTGTCACTTAACCATGCCCTCAGCTCTAGATATCAGATTTGAACCCAAATCAACATATGTATTACTAACAAGCACCTCAAATATCAGTGATTTAGTCCTACATCCATCTATTTTTTAGTGATCTGAAGGTCAGTTCAAGACCATTTGTTCTATGCTGGACTTCATTCAGAGTGGCTCCACATCAGATGTCCCCATCCTTCTGGGAGCATGAAGCTCTCTAAGGCATGCAGTCCTCAGGGCCATGGCAGAGGCCCAGGGCAGAAAATGCAGTGGTGCAAGCACCTCCCAAACTCTTGGTCACATGATCCATACTAATGTTCTATTTGCAAGAGAGAGAGAGAGAGAGAACATATTACATGGACAAACATAATTACCATGTCTCTTAGTGGTGGGACATGAAAGTCACATGACAAAGAGACAAAAAAATGGTTCCTTCAACAATCCCTATGCATACTTTCCTCCATCCCAGCCACCTCCCAAGATGAACAAATTAATCCTGATGATTTTTAATAGAAAAAATATTCTAAAGGTATCAGGGAAGGGTCGTGGAAGGGCTTCAAAAACTCAGGGAAGAGAAATGGAACTGTTAAAAGGCCTATGATTGGGTACAAATGTCTCCTCACTGAACAGTAGGAGCGGAAGCAGCAGATAACCCAGAAGGCAAACAACAACTGGAACTGAAACTTCTGTGGTTTGCCCAACTCAGGCATGAGCTGACTGGAAGGAAAGGCGTTATTATCAGTTAAATAATTTCATCAAACTTCGCACTGTAACCTTTGGGCAAAAGCAGGAATACAAATTTGCCAGGGGGAGAGTTTGACAGATTTGATGAGTAAATCAAATTCCAACAGAAGAGTGGCATCGAGCAGCCAGTGGGTAACAGCTGCAGGAGTCCAGATGAGGCCGTTGCTGGCTAACCACATCCCTGTGGAGTTTTAGTAGACCACAGGAAGTGGCAGAAACCAGCTGGGGGCCTGCAGAAGGAGAGAACTTAGACAATAGATATGGTCCAGCTCCTGGAAAACACAGGATGTTCCGGAGTCTCTTCCCACCCAATGTTCCCATCTGGTTGACAGTTCTACCAGGTTGCTGTTAACATGGTTGGTGCCTGTCTTTCTGACATTAGAGAAGTTCAAGCCTCTATTGTTAGGGTAAGAAGATGTAGCTCTCTATGCTGGCAGGTTAGATTCAAGATCAAGATGACTGAATGGTGAATAGGAACTGTGATTCTGATGTGAGTTGCAGTGACATATCAGAGCAGTAGCTCTCAAAGTTGGCCTAACATTGAACAAATGCAGCAACGGTGCTTACAAGACACCATGTTAAAAAAATAAACTATACAGCTTGTGGGTAGGGCCAGGAGGGAAAAACTAGGAAAAAAACAAGAGAAGGTAGGACATTGTCCAAAAAGAAATATACTCCTTACCCAACTTATGTAACTGTAACTCCTCTGTACATCACCTTTACAATAACAATTTAAAATTTTTTTAAATTGAACCAACATGTCAGTATCCAATGGTAACTTACTAGAAATGCAGATTCTCAGGCCTCATGATAGACTTCCAAGATCAGAAACTGAGAACAGAGTTCAGCTGAATCACAAATCTTCCTGGTGGTTCTTAAAGTGTTGTTTCAAAAAATAATGAGAAGGGGGCTGGGAAGGTGGCTCAGTGGTAGAGCACTTGCCTTGCATGCCTGAGGCCCTGGGTTCCATTCCTCAGCACCACAAAAGCAAAAAGAAAAAAGCCGGAAGTGGCACTGTGGCTCAAGTGGTAGAGCGCTAGCCTTGAGCTGAAGAGCTGAGGGACAGCGCCCAGGCCCAGAGTTCAAGCCCCACGACTGGACCCCAAAAAAGAATAATAATAATAATGAGAAGTTGGTACCAATGGCTCACAACTGTAATCCTTGCTATTTAGGAGGCTGAAATTTGAGGATTATGGTTTAAAGCCAGCCTGATCATGAAAATCTGTGAGACTTTATCTCTAATAACTACTCAAAGAGCTGTGGCTCAAGTGGTAGAGTCCTAGCCTTGGGCTAAAAAAAGCTTAGGGACAGTGCCCAGACCCTGAGTTCAAGCCCCAGAACTAGAACCAAAAATAAATGGGGGTGGACAATGAGAGAAATGGTATGTGTTGAGAGTGTGGGGTGTTTTCCCAATGAAATGGGTGGGGACACCTTTTTTTAAGTTCAATGCCTACTTTAAGATGTGGCACTCTAATAGACAGTGAAAAATGTTCACTGACGCTGGATCTGGTGGCTCATTATCTGTAATCCTAGCTATTCAGGAGGTAGAGTTCAAGAGGACTGCAATTCAAGGTCATCCCAGGCATAAATGTGAGACCTTATTTAAAATATAACCAGAAGAGAAGAGAGGAGAGGAGGGGAGGGAACTGGAGTTGTGGCTAAAGTGGTAGAGTATTTGCCTGGCAAGCACAGGCAGTGCAGAACACAGTGCTACTAAAAAATGTTCACTGAATGAACATTCGGTTGAAAGTTACGCTAGATGCTAGTAGCTCACACTTGCAATCCCAGCTACTCAGGTGGCTGAGGATAGTTTAAAGCCAGCCCAGGCAGTAAAGTCCATGAGATTCTTATCTCCAATTAACAACCACCTTTTTTTTCTTGTGGGTCGTGGGGCCTGAACTCTAGTCCTGGGCGCTGTCCCTCAGCTCTTCAGTTCAAGGCTAGCACTCTACCACTTGAGCCACAGCACCACTTCTGGCTTTTTCTGCTTATTTGGTGGTGCTGAGGAATCAAATCCAGTGTCTCATGCATGCAAGGCAAGCACTGTGCCATTGAGCCACCTTCCCAGCCCCTTAACAACCTTTTTTTTTTGAAGCCTTAAGTGGAACTGTGGCTCGAGTGGCACAGCACTAGCACTGAGCACAAAAGTTCAGAGTGTCCAGACAATGAGTTCACGCCCCCAGGACGAGCACTCACAAAATAAATAGTAAGCTTCTCATCTCTTAAGAATTCTGCCTCTGTTAGAATAATTCCCATATTGGGCTACCTTATGGTGACGTCTATTAGTTTATCTTTCTTCCTTCTTTCCTTTCTTTCCTTCTATTTCTCTTCTTTTTTCTTTTCCTTGTGTGGTATGTGTGTGCGCATACACACATGTGCAAATACACACACACACACATGTGACCATGCACTGGAGCTTGAACTCAGAGCCTCACACTCTCATCTGGCTTTTTTGTTCAAGGCTGGCACTTGAGCCACCGGGAAGACCTTTTAACTGAATTTTGAAGAACCTGGAGAATGGGGGACTTTGTACTGTTGCCTGAAGCAGAGAAGCAGGACAGAGAGTGACTCCCTTAATGGCCAGTGAGGTAATGCCTGGGTAGAGGAGAGGGTACTTCTAACAGAAACAAGACCATCTAAGTTTGGGGAGGCAAGTTTGAGAGTGTTATTCACTGAGCACAGAAGTGAACTGGTAGTAATTCAAGATTGAAAAATGATGCCATGGAGAATGAGTGGATAAGAGAAAGGCTGTGAATAGATATAGAAAGTCTGGGAGCAAAGTCCCCTACATATGTGTTGCATCTTTTGAAGAGATATTAAAGGGCAGTATGAAAGCAAATGTCAGATTCCAATAATCAATATGAACAACAGTAACCAGATGATAAGACACCCCCCCCCTTGCAAAAGGGATTAGAATAGCACTTTATGTGTTTAATGGCCCTGATTTGGCCTTTGGCTTCTATCTTACCTGCCACCATGGTAAAAACTTAGGGCAGCCGGGTGTCAGTGCCTCACGCCTGTAATCCTAGCTACTCAGGAGGCTGAGATCTGAGGATCACGGTTCAAAGCCAGCCTGGGCCTGTGAGACTCTTACCTCCAATTAACCACTCAAAAACTAGAAGTGGCACTGTGGCTCAAGTGGTAGAGCACTAGCCTTGAGCACAAAGAAGCTCAGGGGCAGTGCCCAGGCTGTCAAGTTAAGCCCCACAACTAACAACAACAAAAAAAGTAGGGGTGAAAAAAAAACTCAGGGCAAAACAATACAAAAAATTAAGAAAAGCAGCAATGTGAAGACTATATTGAAGGTGAGAAAGCCACTTGTACCTCTGAACTTCTTTAGAAAAATATGTCTTGAAATGACCAAAGAGAAGAAAGAAAAAATATAAAATTAAGTTTCAAAATTGTCACGGAACCTAAAACTAAGTGCGAATAAATTATTGTTTACAAACTCAGCGAAAAACTGAAAACAGACATAAAAATCAGATATGTTAAAATTAAAATACCCACTTTATTTTTAACAGAGTATTTATATAATATACACTGAATAGCATTCAGTGTTGAATTATGCAATAAGTGAATGGGGGAGAGTGGGTGGTTTCACAAAGAGAGAGGAAAGAGACAGACAGACAGACAGACAAGAGACTGAGACAGAGAGACAGAGAGAGACAGAGAGAGAGGATTCCTCTGTAAAAGTCAGAGCAGCGGGTGCAGGGGTGCACCCTGCCCTCTGAGGCACAAGGATGAAGTTTGCAGAGAAGGCAGAAGTGTGTCTACTGAGAGCTCCTCCATCTAGAAGTTGGAACTGGAACTAAGCATTCCCCTTCACAGCGCCAGTCATAAGCCTGCAGTTCCAAAGAATTTCTGTGAGATAGGAGCCCAGAGAATACAAGCTGGAGGAAGATACCGGGAACTTCTAAAAACTAGGACAAATTTGTGAAATGAAAATAGAGGAATCTTGGCAAACTGACCCATATATTAAGGAACAAGGTGTGAAAATAAGAGACATCTACTAATAGGTGTGAATTTTCTTGATATTTAATCTACCAAGCATGATGTAGGCATTAACAAAATAAATTAGAAGTCTCTCTACCAAATCAGAGCAATTTCTACAATATAATACTGAATATGAAGATCATGCAAACATTTTCATAAAAAACAAAAATGTGAATATATATAAGAGATTATATATATGAGCACAGAAAAAAAACATGGAAGAGTAAGTGGTAGATTGCTGTAGAGGAGAGAGGAAAGAAAGTCAAAAAATGAAAATGCGAGTATACCAGCAACTAGAAAAAGGAAAGGAATGACGGCAGGAAAGGAGAGACAGAAAAAAATGAGAGGAGGAGGGATAGAAGGAGGAAGAAAGAAACATAAAATGGGGATAGGAAGGAAAAAGAGGGGAGAGAAAGAAGCTGCTTACTATGATTTATTTATATAGTTTTTTGATGGCATGTATAAAGAAAATGTAAACCAGGCATGGTATACACACTATAATCCCAGAAGTTAGAAAGCTGAGACAGGAAGATTGTGGGTTTAAGGCCAGTCTGAACTGTGTAGTGAGTTTGATGCCAGTCTGGCTACATAGCAAAGTTTCATCTCTAAAAAATAAACAAAAGGAGTAAGAGGAGCCCTATGGCTTAGCTGGTTTCTCAAATAGAAAGTCCACAGATTGGGAGAAGATCTTCACTAGCCATATAACAGACAAGGATCTCATATCTAAAATATACTTAGAACTCAAAAAATTAACCCCCCCAAACCAAATCCTCAAGGAAACAATCACCCTATTAATAAGTGGGCTAAAGACTTGAGAGACTTCTTTGAAGAGGAAATAAGAATGGCCAATACACATGAAGAAATGCTCAATATCCCTGGCTATAAAAGAAATGCAAGGGGGATAACAATGCTGGATAAGAAATGTACTCATTACCTTGCTCATGTAACTGTAACACCTCTGTACAGTATCTTTACAATAAAAAAATTCATAAAAGAAGTGCAAATCAAAACAACACTGAGATTCCACCTCACCCCAGTTAGAATGGCTATAATCAAGAACTCTAAAAACAACAAATGCTGGAGGGGATGTGCTCAAAAGGGATCACTACCAGGCTGTTGGTAGGAGTGTAAACTTGTTCAACCATTCTGGAAAGCGATATAGATTCCTCAAAAGATTGCACATAGAGTGCCCCTATGACCCAGCAACCTCACTTTTGGGCATTTACCCAAACGACAACAAACAAGGTCATACTAAAGCTACCAGCACAACTATGTTTATCACAGCATTATTTACCATAGCTAAGATATAGAACCAACCCAGATACCCCTCAGTAGATGAATGGATCAAGAAAACTATATATATATATATATATATATATATATATATGTCTGTATATATATGAATTCTATGCTTCGATCAGAAATAATGAGACTGTCCCATTTGTAAGGAAATGGAAAGACTTGAAACAAAATCATATTAAGTGAAGTAAGCCAGATCCAAAGAAATATAGGTCTCATGGTTTCCCTCATTTGTAATAACTACTATATGTCTAAGATAATCCTAGCAGATGAGCAGAATAACTCAATAGCTATGTATATATGACCATACAAGAAGATGCTAAGCAAAATGAACTCCAAGACATGGACACAAGAGGTTTTTCTTTACTGTTATTGTTTTTAATGTACTATGTGATTTCTTGTTTCTTTTGTGTGTTTTCCCCCCTATGTTTTATCCCTTGTTGTCAGTGTATTTGATTTTGGTGCCCTGGGTAGTGTGTGTGTGTGTGTGTGTGTGTGTGTGTGTGTGTGTGTGTGTGTGTGTGTGTGTGTGTATCTGAATTAGGGAAGGGAAGGGAAACAACAAAATAGTGAGACAAAGGACAAAGCAATACTCACAAGGCAATATGTTGGAAATTATCTGTATAACTTAGGTGTTGGTGGGGAGGGAAAGCGGGAGAAAACAAGGGAGGGGTAACACTTCAACAAGAAATGTACTCACTGCCTTACTTATGTAACTGTAATGCCTCTGTACATAACCTTAACAATATTTTTTAAATAAAGAAGTAGGAGGAAGAAAAGAAAAGGAAGAGAAGGAGGAGAAAGGAAGAGTAGGAAGCAGAGAAAGGAAAAGAGAGAGAGAGAAATGAAGGAGGAAGGGAAGGAAAAGGAAAGGAAGAAGGAAAAAGGAACAGAAGGGAGGGAGAAGAAGGAGAGAGATAAGGAAGGAAGGAAGGAAGGAAGGAAGGAAGGAAGGAAGGAAGGGAGAGAGAGAAAGAAAGAAAGAAAGAAAGAAGGAAGGAAGAAAAGAAAGAAAGAAGGAAAGAAAGAAAGAAGGAAAGAGGGAGTGAGGAAAGAAGGAATAAAGAGAGGGAGGGAAGAAAGAAAAATGATTAATATTTTCATTGATATTTTTAAATGTTGGCAACAAAAGAAATGATATTGTGGAAACTTCTCACTGTGCTTTCCATATTTTTGCAATCCCCCTGAATAAGATCATTTCTCCCTGTCTTATACATTGTACACATCCTCTGAGCCTGTTCCTAGAAAAGTTCAAGAAACACACTTTTGGCTGGGAAGGTGGATCAGTGGTAGAGTGCTTGCTTTGCATGCACAAGGCCCTGGGTTCAATTCTACATACCACATAAGCAAAAAACAAAAGCCAGAAGTGGTGCTGAGGCTCAAGTTGTAGAGCGCTAGCCTTGAACTGAAGAGCTGAGGGACAGCGCCCAGGCCCAGAGTTCAGGCCCCACTACTGACAAAAAAAAAAAAGAAAGAAAAGAAAAGAAAGAATGAAACACACTCTTGACTGATCCACTAACTGTATAGATTAGTTTTGCTGCTTGAACTTTCCCTAACTAACTCTGTACCCTTGGAGCAGTGTCATGATTCAGTCCTATTTTGATTACTACCTTTCTTCATCAAATGTGTGTGTGTGCGTGCGTGCATGTGTGTGCACGCACTACTACTGGGACTTGAACCTAGGACCTCACATTCTTGCTTGTCATTTTTGCTCATGATTGGTGCTCTACCACTTGAGCCACACCTCCAGCCCAGATTTTTGCTGGCTAATTGAATATCCAGTCTTCTAGACTTTTCTGTCTAAGCTGGCTTAAAATCATGGTGCTTAGATCTCATCCCTGAGTAGTTAGAATTACAAGCATGAACCACCAGCCCCTGGCTCCACAGATGTTTAATAATCTGGACCCTTTCTGGCTTCCTTTGTGCCACAGTAGCTGGATGGAATCAGACATAAGGCCTAGGCTCACCTGGGTGACGCATTATCTCCACTTAGGGCCCCAAAAGCTGGGCCAACATTCCAATTGACATCAATATGCCACAGCCTCTGGTGACCCCCTAGACCATTCACGTTCAAAACTTACCCCTGTCAGGACAGCTACCTTACCTCCCACTGGGCCTTCCTCATGCCCCCTCTGCCAAGACTGAGTTCTAGAGGATAGGTACAATCATTATCTTACTACTATTTCCTGGTCCCCCAACAAAGAGCTTACAATATAATGAACCTGACTAATTAGTGACTGAATTGAGGGCTGAATAAACTATATAACATCAAATCCTCTGGATACGAGCTCTAACATCCTCCAACCTCCTGGACATCCCTCCATGCCTACTACGACACCTGCTCCCCCAACTCCTAACACAATCTCAGCATACACATGAGCTTCCCACACACTAGGGGATTCTGACAGGAAGTGAAGCTCTCCTTTTGGATTTTCCCTCTACAAAGAGAATGGCATATCTGAGAAACTGACTTGGGGACACAGTGAGGAGGGAAAAGATAGATTTGTTTGGGTTGCATCAGAATGCAACAATACTTGAAACACGTGAAAATATTCTTGAATGTAGAATATATGCATTTGATAGTTGACAAATACAACAAAAAATGTCAGCAAGAATTGTTGGAGTCTCTGACTAGAGCCAAGAAACAGATGCTCACATGTATCTGATTTGTGAAGGTAGCCAACATCTCAGGTAATCTACTGATTACAGTTTTGACAAATTCTCTATGTTGTGTTCTGTAGATTCTCTGAGACTTGCTTTTCTAACTCATGGGCATTCTTCTTGGATCTGATAGAATTTTCCAATTACATGGCCTGATTTTGCCAAAGCCTGGAAGACAATTCAATTTTGATGAATTGTTACATTACAAAAAAGTCCCTAAACTTTAGAGCAAAACATTTAAAAATTAAACTACGCTCTTGTTACCTGACCTTGGCCTAGTCACTTAATCTCACTGGTTTCAGCTCGTTTCTATAAAAAAGTAATCATATCCATACTTCTACCTTATGGAACTATTGTGAGGCAAAATGACTTAAAGCCTGAGAAATGGTTTTACTGTAGCTCTTCCTCTTCCCTTCCCTTCCCACCTTTAGTCTCCTGGCTTCCCCTTTCCATCCATCTCCTTTCTTTTCCACATCTCTCTATTTACCCCCTGAATAGATCAGTCCTAGAGCCATCAAGGTCATGTAGGAAAGGATAAGAGGGATGTACAAATTGTGAGATGGAGGCAGGGAAGGCATCAGGAATAGTATCATTGGTTCACAGAATGATATTAAAGGCTGAGCAGGCTGAGGGGAACATCAATGTAGAAGCCCTGCCCAGCTCAGAGTATTGGGGACTTGAGGGCTTAGAAGAAATCCTTACAGAGGGGCAGCCTGGCACGTGCTGTTACAACTCATATAGAGTGAGAACAGCAAAGATGCAAAACAACAAGCATAAGACAAAGCCAAGAAAGGTGAGGAGGGTATCTCCACAGAAGGGTGTCTGGTATAAGGTATGAGCCCAAACTGGCAGAGGGCTACCATATAGGTGTTACCTCTGAAGGAACAAACTGAAAAGGGGAGTGAACCCCAGAGAAGAGGGAAATAGAGGAAATAGATAGCACTAGAGACTGAAGGTTGCTTATAAATCAGACACAGAACTGAGTCAAATCATGACTCAGTCAAATCAGATAACTCAAAATGAGGCTCCCTGCTGTTTTCAAAAGTTGTAAAGTCAAAAGCCAGGTGCCAGTGGTTCATATCTAATAATCCTAGCTACTCAAAAGTCTAAGATCTGAGGATTTAAGCCAGCTTTGGCAGAAAAGTCTTTAGGACTCATCAAAAAGCCAGAAGCAGAAGCCTGGCTCAAGTGGCAGAGTACCAGCCTTCAGCAAAAAAGCCAAGCAAGGATGTGACCCTGAGTTCAAGCTGCAGAAGTCACACCAAAAATGAAAAAAAAACTGTGCTAATTTATGCATAATGCTGAAACACTAGAAACAGTCCATTGAAGAGCAAAAAAATATTATATATCCCATAAAATATATTTCCCACATATATATACATATATAGACATACAGAAATTATTTTTATGGACTGAAATCTCAATATGGATATATACACATATATGCTTATATATAATGGAGTTTTTTATTCATCCATCTAGAAGAATGAAATTATGTCATCTGCAGGGAAATAGATAGATCTGGAAAATAAACACACTGAATGAAGTAGTCTAAGTTCAGAAGACAAAGTGCACATGTTTTCTGTCATACATGGATCCTAGACCTAAGACATGAACATATGTATACACAAATGATTAAATTGATGTAAGTATGGTATGTTCAGGAGTGAGATTCTAACTCCTTTGAACAATTTAAGAGAGTTTAACAAAATGAATGTCAGGAAGCTGAAACATGTCTTGACTATGATCGTGGAGGCTAACGGAGGAGAATGGATGAATAGAAAGAGGAATGGTGGGAAAATACAGTCATGAATCGCAATGAACATAGATGAATCTGGAACTAGGAAATGGTGAGACTGGTAGGGGAAAGGATTCAGGGGAAGAGAAAAAATGATTGAAAGGGTAGCTCTGATCAAAATACATTGTACACAGAAATGGATGTTAAATTGTAACCCTCTTGTACAACTACTTGAAGATAATCATAAATAAGTTTTAAAAGAAAATAAAAAACAAGTACCAGAATTAATGTGATCTTGTAAGGTTTACACTATATGAGGTCAACACAAGAAAAATATTTTCTTCTGTACACCTCTGTTCTCTCATTTGCAAAATCAGAAAGATAAGTGAATTTTCCCCCAAAGAGTTTGACGTAGTAGTATTCATACAATAACTGTACAGTATGCAAACCATTTAGCACAGTGTCATTGCATTCTATAAGTACTTCATGAAAATTGGTCACTTCACTGTTATTAAGTATAGAAAAGCAGGTATGAAGCCATGTAAAGTCCATTTACAAGAAAACTAAGTTTTGTGGGCTAAAAACTCAATATGAGTGAATAGATCTAGCTGTCAAAACTAGCAAAAGTCATCTTGGGACATCATTCTGTGATCTGTAGAAAGAGGATTTTATTGGCACCTATCAGCTCTGTGTTCAGTTGTGGGTGCATTTCTTAACAGGGAAATTGAAAAAACAAAACAGTTTCCTTCAAAAGGAGTGTTGAGTAGTTTAAGAAGCCAGTAGGAAAAAAGAAAGAAGGAAAAAAAGAAGAAGCCATTAGGACTAATAACAGAAATAGTGACTTTAACAGTTGCATGATACCAGTTCACAAATACACAGACATTTTCCATATGACACGGAGGTAGACATTTTCCAGTGGACAAACACATGGCCAGAAAATAGAAAGTATAAGTTACTTAAATTTAATACTGAAATAAAAAACAAGAAAATTTCTCTCAAATTAAACTACTTACCTAATGGGGTAGATATTAAAATATGATCTCCACCTTCTAGATGAGGAAAATTAAAGCTAAAATGAAAGTAGCCAACCAAGATCTCAAAATTAGCCAGCACGGACTGGTGGTTCTAAGTTTGGTTGTTCAGCCAATCAGGGAGCATCGACTACAGTCCCCCATCTTTGGCTTAGCTATTTGGTCAAGTAAGCCTTGAGTGAAGCTGAAACCAAAATGCACATGTTTAGAAGCAACCATTCTGGAGTTAGTTCACTCACGGTGCTGGTTTAAATATAGAAAAGTGCAGAATCTAACCATCCAGGTAGCTAAAGCTATCTACTGAAAGTGGGGGTAGGTGAAGGAGGATGAACAGATGCTATTGATGTTTTTGCCCAGTGTTTGAAAACCCATTATGAATATTGATGCCAAGAGCTTGTGGCTGGCTCTTAGAAACAAATAGAAGATGAACAATTTCCCCCTTTATAAGATACCATTAGCCAAATGCAGACTCTCAGTTTGGTTAAGAAACACAGGTCCATCACACCATAACTCCTATTATTAAAATATGTCACTGATATAGGGGGTAGTGGAATCTCCTAAAAGATTTATACTAACCTCAGGGTACAGAGGCCCAGGAAGCCACACCAAATGTGTCACGATGCCTTGTCCTGACAGCTGGAGCAGCCAATGAATGGATTTTTAAATGATTATTCAATCTCTTCCAACAGAACCTCATTAGCTACGACCATTGTCACCTTCTATCCTGCCAGTGAATTGGGTTTTCAGTTCAGTAGAAGCTTAGAATTTTCCTACTCATGCAGGCAGATTAAAGCTCTCAACTAACTCAGGTGTAACCTATTTAATTCACCATCCAACTAATTACTGCAGATGCAGATAAACCAGGCTAACAGGAAAGCATCCACCTCCTAAACAAAACAAAGAGCAAGTAAGCATGTTTCTCAATACCCAGCAAAGGATGTGTCAGATGGCAGACATCTTAAAAGGCAAACAAATGCTCCAATGACTTCGAAAAATCTATGAATTCTAAGGGGAAAAAATTGTAGTATAGTCTTTGTGCATTTGAGGTCTACTTGGTTTGACTCTGAATGCCATTTGACAACAGAAGTAGAAATCACTGTTTCAGTCAAGTGAAATTCAAATTCAGCAAGTTCTCACAATTTCATTTTAAAACTTAGGGTTTATGTTTTTAATTAGAATTAATAATATTGCTTTACTGTGAACTCTCAATCCTTTGGACAGGTTAACTTGGAAATACAAACTTAATTACAAGTTGTTTTTCTCTAAAGAACATAAATTTTAAGTATTGTGTTATATAAACTTGTTTCATAGGAAGATTTTTTTTAAATCATACTTGTTTTGACAGGCCATTTTTCTCAGAGTCATTTAAAAAATACGTTACTTGAGCATATCATAGATTACTAATCTTAAACTATTTCATTTGCAAAGTTTACATACTTAATAAAAGTTTTTCATCTTACCAGAGAATAGTATTTTTTCATACACAAGAAAATCTCCATATGATATTTGCTATTTTATAAGTGACTACTTCAGTAACTTTTTTAATGATATTACTACTAATCCATGACTATCAGGTTTTTAGAAATATTTCATGGCCCCATTGTGCAATAGCAACTACCCATTTTAGGAAGAATGGTCAAGGAGAATGAACACAGACACTAAAATCCTCTTGGTAACTATTTAGAAGTCTCTCTTCAGTATTCCACTGAACACATTTAAGAAATTATTGGTCCATCAACCGCTTTTACAAGCCATTGGATAGATCAAATGAGGGCATTCTAAGGAAAAGGGTTTTCAAAGTTGCAATGCTGACCATTCTTCGTATGGTGAGTTTTTGTGATGATTCCGGGTAATTTAACAAACAAAAAAAAAGGACAACCAAGAAGAAAGGAAGTCCATACCAAAATATGAATGTTCAGCCATTATATATGTTATATTTCTTCTAATTTCAAGCAATAGGAACCCCATTCAACTTGATGAGAATATGTACCTTAAAATTTCCTATTACAAGCCATAGAAATACTACTGAACTTAAACGAGAATACCTTAAAACTGCAAAAGTAATTTAATTTTAGAACTGACTAGGTTCCAAAGTGTAAATATTTTAGCCACATCTCTTGGTTTTCCTCTGTGTTAACTTCATTCTCAGTCAGGATTCTTTTCTCTGGCAATCTCTGGCAGCTTCTAATTAACATCCTACCAGACCAGTATTCCCCAGAAGAAAGAGTTTCTTTCCCCAGTATTCTAGAAAAAGGCAAAGACATGACTTGAATTGTGCCAGTTTGTATTATTCACTTACCTTCAAAACAATTTCTGTGGTCAAGAAGATAAAGTCAGAGGTGGGGGGATTGGTCAGAAAAAAAAATGGTTTCTCAAAGGAAACTTAGAGTGATGTTAGCAGAAAAAAAGTGAGCAAGCAAAACAACTAGGGTATCTACAATATCCATTGAAAAGAGCCCGCTTGCAGACAATTCCTCAGCATACACACAGCACCAGATAATGCATTATCCAGCAAGTCTCTCTGACCCAGGATTCTTGTCTAAGTCCAGCACTGCTTGTACAGAAGTTTGTTAGGGAATCCAAGCCACATTTAAGTTAGGCACATCTCTTCTTTTAGGCTAAGGTGCTAAGTATGGATATGAGTATTAAGGAACTCATGCTTCCTAGGTGATTTTTATATGGTCTGAGCCATGATTCAGGTGCATTCTGTAGACACCTGATCTCATTTTTAAAAATAGCCATCTGACATACATTAGGGATGTATGCATTGGGTGGGTGTATATCCTTCTGTGTCCTTACAATAAACTTTAAGAAAGATTTTTGTGTTTGTTTGGTTTGAACTTGAGGCCTTATACTTGTAGCCCCTCTACTACTTGAGCCATGCCCTCAGCTTACAATAAACTCTAGTTGTATTGTCCCATGAACCAAAAAAAATGCCAAGTGATTTTTGTTTTGTTTTGTATAATGTATTATTATGCTGAATGTTTTGGAGTGAATTGTCTACAAAGTTCCAGAAGGAGGAGAAAGTAATGCTGTATAATAAGAAGAACATGGACTTTGACACAAAATATATCATCACCTCTTTTCTAAGAACCATCATTCTATGTGCAAAAGATAAATCAGTAAACAAAATAGATATATCTTTGTCCTTGTCTAGCTTATAGTACAATGCAACTTGCATTCAACTTTTAGATCAATAACTTACAAGCTTGAATTTTTATCACCTGTAAGAAGGAAATGACAATCCCTTTCTGTAGCACAGTTAGAAAAACATGAGATGAAGCACAGCATCTAGAACATACAAAAACAGGCAATAAATGGCTACTGTTGTAGCTATTATTCCAATTTATATAAATGGCTGAATATCCACAAAAGAACCATCATGATGTTTTAGCAATAAAAAAGAGAGTACATAAAATTTGGTATAAAAATCATAAATGAATGTTCCCAGTAGACAAAAAAAGATAGTCATTATGTTTCCTACCATTATTAAGATAATAAAAATTATACACAGAAACAAACAAACAAACAAAAACAAAAAGCAGAAGAAAATGTTCATCTATCAACATTCTGGATTTCTTTGTAACCCTCTAACCTCTACTCAGCCCCACTGCTTTTGGATATTCGCATAAAGAGTAAATAATCAGAGAATTCTAGCTTTTAGAAATGTAGTTAATCTGGGAGAGACAGAGAGAGAGAGAGAGAAAGAGAGAGGAGCAGACCATAAAGAGACTGTTTTTCACGGCCGTGTAACCCCAGCAATAGGACAGTAATAGCTGTTAAATACTAGCCTAATCCTACAAGTGAACAGATTATTGAAAATTTCAAAGTGGCAGCTTTGATTTGAAGATTCACCTCATTGACTATCTAATTCATTCCTAATGACATAATCATTGGTGAACAGTAAACGCAATTCAGAGGGTCAGAACTCTCCTATTAGTCATTAGCTTTTATATCCAGAGTGCTGTTTTACTACTGAGCCTTGTATTTTATTATTTAAAAGAAGAAGAAAGTATCCCCATTTCCAAGGTGATGGTTATTAAAGTGCTGCCACAAACTGCACATGGTTATTATAGCACAAATAGAGAGCTGGTTGAAATATACATAAAATACATTTAAATCTGTATCACTGAATTTTTTTCACAAATAAAACTCAGCTAGAGATAAATTAATTACCTTATTATGTTCCACATGGAAAACAAGTGTTAGATACCCTGCTGCATTGTTTGTTGTAAGCAATCAATATTTTACTGTCTAACCATATTTAACTTTACGTGTATATCTAAATTCCTTCCTACTAGGAATTCTAACACAATACTCTAAGCATAACTCATAGCCATATTCAGGTGAATTAAAGATTCCCTGAAATACACCACATGAAGGAAATCGTATTTCATCTGCATCTGTTTCTCTTATTCATTACCTAATCCTTCAACCCTTCCCCCAATTCTCTCTACATTTTTTCTTGTTAATTTAAACAAAATATGCTCGATTTGGACTTTTCTAGTAAGGCATAAATCTGTACATATAACCTATCACAGAACATTAATAAATACTAAATTTTTTCAGGTAGTATGAAAAATAAGTTTCTGAAATAAGTTTCTAAAATGTTACATCATTAATTAAAGAATTGTTCTTGCTTGCACTAGACTCTTTTGAAAGGTTTTCTTAGATCTAGTTGCCTGTAGCTCAAATACTGGCCTACTGCCTACATTCTGAAGTGGATGGGACAGGATTGTAATGTCTGGGTTTCCCATAGTCAACCTTCAAGCTTTTAAGTATGTTTGAGAAATTGAGTGCTAAAATCAAGACCTCTTGAACCACAAGGAGAAATGTTTTCATGACTACAGTTTGTGGGAAGATTTTTTTTCATTTTAAATTTGTTTTCAATGCTTCTGTATTTCAAGATCTCAAAGAGGTGCTAATGTTACACCAAGCAAAGTTGGGTATCGGTAGCTCACACCTGTAATCATAAGAGGCTGAAATATAAGGATGGCAATTTGAATCTGGCCCTGGTAAGAAAGTCTGTGAGGCTCTTACTTCTAACTTACCAATGCAAAGCCAAAAGTGGAGCTTGGCTCAAGTGGTAGAATGCCAGCTAAGAGACAGCATCCACACCTGAGTTCAAGCCCCAGTACCACCAGCACACACACACAAAACCCTATAATGGTGAAATAGAAGAAATACATAAGAATGATGGGTTTATACCTGTGTGCATGTGTGTGTGTGTGTGTGTGTGTGCGCCTGTGTCTGTGTATGTTTGTGTGTGTGCATTTGTGATATGCAGTGAGTCATAATAAAATAATAGGAGAGGCTTGCCTTTGATGACATCCTGAAATTACTGTATTTATCTTACTTTACAGTTTATATGATTAACAATAGCACTCATTTTATCCTACACTTAGGGTTTAAATTTAATAAATGTTTCCATATCCATGTCCATATGACATCTATTTCCCTTTCTCAAATGTTCTAAGTTCAATATCCTCTTGGAATAAACTCTAAAACCTATACTAATATTCAATATTTCGAGTTGACATCAAAATCCTTTGGTATATCAATCTGAACTACACAAAACTCTGCCCTATCTTGCCTTGAATGACGACAAAGAAGCAAAAGGCAGTGTTTCCATCTAAGAAAGCTGAGTAGACTTGGTACCCCAATATGAATGTATTCATTAACCCAGGTACATTAGTAAAAAGCAGAACGTTATTCGAGTAAGATATCTTTGAGCAATACCATCATATCATATTAATGATAATATTTCCTAGCCCTCTTAGAGGCAAAGACTGGCCCATTTATCAATGGGAAGCACTTTTGCAGATTTTTCCAAATGGTATAGATCCTTAATCTAGTAGTTTTCCCAAATAAAAATAAAAATAAAGATGCTTGTGTTGGAGAGGTTAAAGAGAAATGTGGAGAATTGCCAGGACAAGACATTCCTGCTTCTCTTTCCTCATGTCTAAAAACATGTAAGTACAGAGTATGCCAAAATGCCTTCGGGAATCATCTAACCTCACTCCTAACCTTGGCAACACTCACAAATATCAGATTTATAATTTAAAAATAACTGTAACATATGGGAAGCAGAGTTCTGAAGTCTCAACTATCAGAACTTATTAGGAAGAAATGATTCATCAGCAGTAGTTCATTTCATCGGAAATAACTTCTAGTCCTTTATCTTTTATTTACAGAAAAAAATGTTTATAATTAATCACTCTAGCAATGAAGACCATAGGTGAGGAAAAATGCAGGACACACACACACACACACACACACACACACACACACACACACAATTTGGCTGTGTGTGTTGTTATGCCTGGTTTAATCCCACTTAACCTAAAATGAGGGCCAAAGATTGACTGAAAGGTCATGATTCACTCCCCACCCAAAAAAAAAAAAAACTAGGAAAGATTTTTTTAAACAAATTTAAAATGAGATGCAACTTATTTTAAAACTTCTCATAGTAGTCAACAAGATAATATCACACCACAGACAAAACTGTACCCCTAAGATTTAATTTCATTTCTCTGTCCAGATTCTCACAGATTTCTTAGGATCCTTTTTTTTTCCAAGAAATGCCCTCAAAGCCAGGTCCAGTGGCTCATACCTGTAATCCTAGCTACTCAAGAGGCTGAGATCTCAGGATTGTAGTTCATAGCCAGCCTGGACAGGAAAGTCTGTGAGACTCTTATCTCGAATAAACTACTCAGAAAAAGTCAGAAATGGTGCTGTGGCTCAAGTGGTAGAGAGCTAGTATTGAGCAGAGAGGCTCATGGACAGATCCCAGTCCCTGAGTTCAAGCCCCAGAAGTGGCAAAAAAAAAAAAACATGCCCTCAGGAATGCCCTCCTTTGTCATAGCTTGTGGGAAAGCTGCACTTGTAAAGCAAGAATTAACTACTATTTTTTAAAAGGGGTATTTTAACAATTAAGAACTATGATGTATTGCATATATAAACTGCTTTGCAAAATGGCAACTTCTTTACACAACTACTTAAATATAAAAATAAGCAAATGCAGCAGTGGCACTCACTAGACACTATGTTGAAAATGAAATATGCAACAAAGTGGAAGACAGCTAACTTTGAGCAAAAGAACTCAAGGACAGAGCCCAGGCCCTGAGTTTAAGCCCCACAACAACAAAAAGAAAGAAAAATGAAAACATGCAGAGAACTAATTCCAAATGTCTATGGGTGAAATAAAGAAAAGGAAGAGGAAGAAACAAATGAAGACAAATTTCCAGAGTGGGGAAAAAAAGACAGAAATCATGAAATTGAAGACAACCATTAAGTGCTTAACAGAATGACCTTGAGGAGACTTGTCCCCTGTGATAATGATATTTCAGACCACTGAGAATAATATAAAGATTCATAGATAATCTCTTAAGGACACGTTACCAGAGAAGGAAGAAGGAAGCAAAGCATGAAGAAAGACCTTGGATATAACATGTTAGGAGACTGTGGGATAATTCTTTAAAATTATAAGTAGAAATTATTTTGAACCTAGAATTCTGTTTCATATCAAAATAATAGTAAAGTCAAAACAAGCACATTTTTAGACAAATCCTCTAAATGTCTATTCATCTTTGCAAATAGTAACTTCAAGCTGTAAATAGAAGCACAGCCAAATTATTAACTGTGGTCAACGTAAGAGAGGGTGATTTCCAATTAAGAGCTGCCGCCTGGATTTGCCAGTCTTTCCCCTCATTGTCTTCTACCCTAGCCCCCATGAGCTGCATTGACAGTTGTGGTTCTGGGGGTGGGAAGAGGGGAGAGAAGGAAGGAAGAATTGGGGAAGGAAAACTACAAGAACGGAACAATGTGCTGCAGTAGAGCTCTTTAGGACAGTGGCAAGATTAGCTATTTATCATGATGTGGTCCAAAGTTGGTGGGAGACATGTGCGATCTATTTCTGCTGGGAGTGTGGTATGGCACTGACATCCAAGTCTCCAAAAAGTATGCACATGATTCCCACCTAAGGAACACCACACAGCAGCAGCAGCAGCACCAGCAGCACCAGCTCAGCAAAAAGAAATGGAACCCACAGGAGAGCAGCTCAGCCATGGCCTCAGCTTCCCAGGCAGAGAACTGCCACGGGAGAGGAGGCCAAAGTGAAAAGAAGCCAGACAGCTATCCATCCAAAACCACAGGGGACTCCCAATGATGAGTGCAGGACCTTTCCCCTAAGCAGAGGTCTTATAATTACAGATGAAAAGAAAGCCAGACAAATCTGTATTGTTTCTGTTTCTGTCAAACCATTTCAACCAGGATTTATGTAGCATGGGCAAGTATGAGAGCAATAACTATTATTACTTACCAGATAATAGTAATTTTATAACAAAATGTCCTTCATTTCTTATTCATCATTGCCTAGCCTAATCCCTTGTGAACAGGTGCTAAATAAATGTTGACTGACTGAATGAATAAATAAATGTATGACTCCTTCATTCTACCACATTTGCCTGAAATTAGAAAATAAAAGATGTCATGTTTAGGCCTCACGCACACAGGATTCACAAGCAAAGGAGGAGTAGTGAATGAATAGAACATCCAAAAACTCTGGAAGACTTCAGAAGCATTCAAAACTTCTATGGTTATCATCTGCAAATGTATCTAAAAACTCCTTTAGAATTGATAATATTTTCCATCTGCAACATCTCCTTAGGGTGGTAAATGTCATATGTTACTATGCCCTGGGTAAGCAGCATTTCCTCTCCCTGTGCCTGTCTGTCTAAAACTCTAAGGAGTGTTATTTGTCATCGTGTGTCTTTCCACAAGGCATACGCTGGGTTTCACATTTGCTAATCATTCACAGTCTGCCCTGAGCTGCACTAAAACTCCCATCTTACTGACCTCGCTGATCACAGTGTGCTTTGACTCAAGTCATTAAAGATATAAATCACAACAAGCAAAATCTTGCAGTCTAACTCCTTCCCTTTGGAGGCTGAGGACAAATCAAACTATTCCCTTCTTTGTCATTAAAATCTTAGTCCCAAGTAGAACTTCCATCAACTAGATCTTATTCATATCCTTGTTGGCTGGACTCCAGGAATCATATAGGTTTGAGCTTCTCTGCTAGGAAAGCCCAAGTGATAGATGAAGAATAAATGAATGGATGGATGAATGAATGAATGGGAAAATTTTAGAGAGTGTGGGAAGTTTTCAAATTACTATACGAACCAAAAAGTTCCTTTAAAATAAAATTTCTATGCCTTAAAAAAAGTGAGAAATGTCTGTTTTTCTCTTCTCTTTACCATACCTTGGCAAAAATATCCTAACTGATTTCATCCAATAAACATGGCTCAGCTCATTTTTCTTATCGGATTTTTTTTTCTTCTGCTAAGTTTCCTGAAGTATAGAACCATATTAGTGTTCTCAACTATAACACGATCTATTTCTCTGGTCTCCTGGAAGCTGTTTATCATTTGCTTCTCGGTTTCAGATGGAATTAATCTTCTAAAAACAGATTACACTCTAAGATGTTTTACAGCTAAAAGCTCCACCAAGACTTTTTCACAACTTGTTAATGGAACAAAGAGCAGCCAGGTAACTGTGTTCCAGGTGCTGTAATAAATGCTTGCTGCTGCATTCGTCAAAGCCATCAGTGTTGCTTCGTAGGCATTCAGGAAGCCTTTTGTTTCATAAATCATTGAAATATTTCAGGACCTTTTGCATGAGCCAGAGATATTCTTAGAGTGTTTCACATCAATAACAATGAAAACTGGCATGACAACATCTTAAGCAATCTCAAATATCACATAAGGAGTTTCATTGAAGGATAAAAATAAGAACATTAAAAATAAGGACATTTTACTACCTTTTCCCCCATCTCTCTCTCTCTTTCTTTCTCTCTCTCTCTCTCTCTCTCTCTCTCTCTCTCTCTCTCTCTCACACACACACACACACACACACACACACACACAAAGCTACCGTGACCATCCAGGCAACTTATTTTAAGGGTCATTTTTTTCCTTGTTCTCTGTCAGAGATACTACAACTAGAGTTAATGCATAATGGAAAACTTAACTTTTAATTTAAGTATGTCGAATGAATATAAAACATAAATTAGTTAAAAATACTATGTGGTATGAGTCAACTCAACTGAAAATATCTGACAATAGACGATCCTGTTCAGTGGTAACGTCTTATTGGCAAAAATAGACCAGAAGAAAGGGAACCTGGCTTCATTAAGATTCATTTCTCTTCTTCCAGTTTCCCCAGCCAACATTCATGGACTCTTCTTTAGTTTCTTCCTTTTTATACTGCACATCCTACCCTTAGCAAGCCCTGACACCTTTAATTTAATATCACCAGAATCCAGCATCTCATCACCTCCACAGGCGCTCCCTGGTCCAGGGCTCTCCCAGATGGTCTTGTAGAGTCTTCCTTTATTCCTCTGTAAGACATTCTCCATCAAAACTCATAGAATAATCCTTCAGAAAGATTATTCTTATCTTGCCATTCCTTTACCTCAAGTTAATGGCTTCCTCTCTTTTTAATATATATTTTTATTGTAAAAATACTGTACAGAGGGGTTACAGTTACATGAGTAAGGTAATGAGTACATTTCCTATCGAGCACTGTTACCCCCTCCTTTGTTTTTCCCCTACCATCCCTTTCCTCCCTACCTCCCCAACTCCTCCCTCACTCCCTGCCCCGAAGTTGTAAAGTTCATTTTCAACATAGTGACTTGTATGTCTTATGGTTACAATGAGTCAACCTGTATCCTTGTTTCAACATTTTCTCATTTCCCCTCGCTTCTGCAAATTAGAAAAATGTATATACAAGATGCAGGGGCTTCCTCTTTTTCAAGAGTTAGAGTCAAAGACCTTGCCAGATTAAAACAGTCTCCAGGGTCGAAGCCCCACTGCCTTTCTGCCCTTCTCTCTTATCCCCTCTCCAATCTTTCCATCATGTACTCCAACCTAACCACATTGACTTCTTTCATACTTCTCAACACTCACCTTCCCTTCTGGCCTCAAGGACTTAGCACTTAATGTACCCTTTAGAGTATCAATATGGTTGCTCTCTTTCTCTTATTCCAGCAACTTTGAGAGACATGACCAGCATGCATAGAACGCATGTACTAGACACAAATTATGTGCCTCCTCAGATTCGTTCTTCCCCACTTATCCCTTGGTATCAGCTACTTATGGAGTAGTACCTAGTAAATATAATTAAATCGCTGCAACTCCTGTAACTATGTTTGGTGTTCACCATGATCTACTTATTTCTAAATTGTGATAGTTGAGTGAGCTTTCCTAGAAGAGAGAGAGCCATTTTTCCACAGCTCCAGATCATAAGTTCAACCTATCTGGACCAATGGAAGTTCTGACCTCCCAGGTAGGTGCCTGGAGAGACCAGCTAAATAGACCATATGTGTTTATATCTTAATTAAAGTGTAAGCCCAGTGGTATAACTCCTCTGAACAACTAACAAACTGTTTACAAAATGAATACCAGGAAGCAAAAACATATTATGGGAGGGTAATAGGGAGATAGACAAATAGAGGAAATAGGGACAGAAAATGCAGTCATTACATTCAATATACATTATGTAAAAATTGAACTATGTAATTTGTGGTAAAGAATGGGAAGGGGGAAATGAGGGAGAATTATGTTAGGGTGACACTGATCAAGATGCATTGTGCTCATAACTTGACTTATGGAATTGTACAATTTTAATTTAAAAAAAAACTATCTCACCAAGCATGCTGGCTCACATGACTAGAAAAGCCAGCCCCAGAAGATAAAAATCTGAAAAATAACTTAACGCATAAAATGGTTAGAGGTGTGGCTCAAGTGGTAGAGCACCTGCTTAGCAAATACAAGGCCTTTAGTTCAAATACCAGAGCCATAAAAGTTTTAAAAAATGGTCCCAAATAAACTCACTATTAATGTAACTATCCCATAAGTCCATTTTTTCATGATTTCTAGACAGGACCCGTACATACTTCGTGTAAGTTTTTATACATTTTACTCACGGACACAGAAATACATAATATCCTACAGTAGAATCCACATTTTTTATTCCTTACTCCACCACACACCTCCCTACAGATACACACAGAGATATTTCTTCCCACATCCAAACTCCTGTTGCTAATTTCATTAATACTAATCACTGACTGCCGAGCATATTTGATGTGCCAGATATTGTGGTGGCCATTTAATCCTCAGAACAACCCTGCAAAATGTGAAAATTCCTTAAAATACATTCAGACTGAAGTATAAGAAACTTAAAATATTCTCCTTGGAGTTATATCTCTGGATGAGGCTGACTTCATCCATGGAAATGAATCGTTCTGGCACAACTTCATGCACCAAGGAGCAAGACATTCCATGGGGAAGGCAAGGCTACTTCCTCCCTCATATCCTCAATTTACAGTTCTGCCCAAATCATTGATTCATGGCTTGGTAACTAGCCTGGAATTGCTTCGGGAGAATATGTTCTGTCTCTTTATGTAATTTAAAGCTCCTTGAGGTCAGATAGTCTTATTTCTTGAGTATTCCTGGAAAACTCTTTTTTTAACTTGATTCCAGTCTCTACACTAGAGATCTAGTGATCTTCAATATGGGGGGTATACATGTCCAAGAAATGTGCAAAATGATTTGCTGGGGGTGCCAAAGTGACATATATATACATATATATGTGTGTTTTTTAAAGTTTAAATTTGCTACATAGTTTCACATTGATATCTTCACCTCTTTAGTGAAAATGCCAAGAGTGAATAAGATACATGAGATATCCAAGAACTGAAAAGATTAGGATGTTTTGGCCTGTCTTTTACATTCAGTGTATTGTACCTTAGTCTAGCTAGGTAAAATGGAGGCTCAAAACTATATAACTGAATTGTAATTAAACCATCCCTGGTAAAAATGGACACCTGGCTTAAAGATTTATACAAAGAATCCTTGAACAGAAGCTAATAATAATTTTGCAAACTCAAGCAAGGAAATGCTAAAAAGTGACTCAATTGATGGAGAACATGCATAACAAACACAAGATCCTGAGTTCGAACCTTAGTTTTGCTACATGTATGCTGAAATGGCACATACAAAACAAGATTCAAAATAAAATAATACCTTTGTCAGCAAATACTGGATTTTTAACTAGTCTAAAACTCTTCCAAATGAAGAATTTCGGTGGCATTTGAATCCATTTTAATAACAATGTAAAACAGTTCACTGGTTTGCACAAACTACTGATTGTTATCAGAGAAGAAGAAGACCTACTAAAGCCAATTTTTAGCAAAAATCTTTTAGCAAAAGAAAATTTAGTTAAAATGGCCAGTAAGTTATTTCTACCATTTGGATTTGTGTGTCTTTGCAAGATGCATTATTTATTTTCAAAAGAAACTTATAACAAAATATTGAAAAAAACAGTTAAGATACGTATTTACAGGGCTTCCTCACAATTTTTTAAACCAAAGTTTTCAAAAACAAAGAAACATATCCAAATGTAATAATAATTTTATGTAAACAAGAAAACTCTTACATTACTAATAATTAAATTGAAGTGATGATTGCTTATATCATCATTAGTTCGGCTTTTGTTTTTCAATAAGATTTTGAAGTGATTCTCTGATAGTTTGAAATGTATTGCCTTAAAGCACAGATTGATCAAGACACTCATCTTTAAAAGCTGCCTGGTGCTTACTAAATTAAGACCAATCTTCTCACCATATCATTCCAAAGCTCTCCAAATACAGCCAAGTCTTACTTATTGGCCTGTTTCCATGATACCCCACCAAGTTGGATGCCCTAAATATTCTTTCCCTCTTCTCCCTCTTGTTTATCTTGTTTATGCTCTTTTCTATACCAGGAATTCCTCTCTAAACATATTATGTCCATTTAACCAAAATCTTTACAACTTTCAATACCTGTTTTATACATTATGTTCTAAGAAAACTTGCAAAAAGCTACCTGTAAATCCCTCTCTCTTCTCTCTCTCCCCTCAGCCCCCCTAAAGCATATATTTTTGTTTAGATTCATCTGGTATTTAGCCACTAATATATACTATATTGTGTATGATAGTCCTTTGAATATGTATTAAATTCCTTCCTTTTCCTTTGCAGATTTATATAAGATCTTTTTTTTTCCTTTTTTTGTGTTTGTTTGTGTGTGTGTGTGTGTGCACAGACACGCATGCGTGTGAGCATGCGCACACATGCACATGCATGCACTCCAGTTACTCAGGGCATCATGCTCTCACTTGGCTTGTTTTTCTCACTCAAGGCTGGCACTCTACAACTTGGGCCACATCTCCACTTCTAGCTTTTTGTTGACTAACTGAAAATAAACGTTTGATGGATTTGTCTGCCTGAACTGGCTTCAAATTGTGATCCTCGGAACTCAGCCTCCTGAGTAGCTAGGATTACAGATGTGAGCCACTGACATCAAGATGCAAGAGATTTCCTTAATCAAGATTTGTTTTTAGCTCCTAGATAAACATAGGCTTGGAAGGTCTGAGAACTATATAGCATTTGAGTTAGACACATTTTTTTAATCACTGTGACAAACTACCTGAGGTGAGCAATTGAAATGGAAGAAAGATGGACTTGACTTGCAGTTTCAGTCTATAGTCAGACAACCCTATTGTGAGACAAAGACTCATGATAGAGGGCATAGAAATGCGAAGTTGTTCATCTCTGTGAAGCAGAAAATGAAAGACAGAGTGGGGCCTGGGATAAGATACAGCCTCCAGTGCTATTCTCCCACCAGTGACCTACTTCCTCCAGCTAGACCCCACCTCCTGAAGTTTTCAGAAACTCCCAATAATGGTACCACCACCACCTGGGGGCCACATTTTCAGTACATGAATCTTTGTGTTGGGGGACACTTCATAGGCAAACCATAACAGTATTGAAAGAAAATCCTACCACTGAACTCTGCCCACATTGTCTGCTTCCTCCATCACCCACTGGGGATGTTACATCATCATGAAAGATCTGAATCTCCCATGGACTTGCCAGATATTTTGGTTACTTGTTGATATTTTCTTCCCTGAACATTGCATTTCTGAGTTGGCTACACTTTGCTGATTACTTAGTGATGATTGGGGTGTAACACTCGGAAGAAAATTAGCTTTTTAAAGCTATGCTTGAGGACTTAACCAGTGCCAAACACTATAAAAGTGCTTCAAATGACTATCTTATTCAATCCCTACAAAAGCTCTATTTGGCAGGCATATAAGTACTCCCATTTCACTAGATGAGGAAACTGAGGTGCCAAAAGGGCTAATAGAAAGGTAGAGCTAGGATCAGAATCCAGGCTGTCTATAGAGCTTGCAAAATTAACCTTTATGTTACCCTGCTAACAACCAGAGATAACAGTACTTTAGGGCCACTCATATATTAAATCTAAGTTGCTAGCTTTCACATGCACATGAAAAATCATATGCATTAGCGTCAATCTTGATGGTAATATGAAAGCTAGCTATGCTCTTACGTGTACGTTCAATTTAAATCTAGATCAAAGAAATCTAAATTACTCTTCATTTGGGCTATAATCTTATATTCCAAAGCTTAAATGCTTATAGGAAAGCTTTATCTAATTTAAGATTACTAGCTCAAATATTACTTTTTCTCTAAAGCAATCAGTACAAAGAGTTCTATTCTCCCGTAGTAACATGTCATGGAACTTGAACTAGTCAGCAATCACTATCTTTTCTTTATAAGAAAAAAAAAAGCGTTTGAAATATGTACCATAACCTCTGGAAAATACAATTATCCTCCCAAGAAATGAGGCATTTTTTCCCTGACAAAAACGATGGGCAATTGATCTATAGTTCTTTTCTTTCTCAAAAAATTATTGTATATTGTGTAATGATCATTATAATTAAAAATTAAGATGGCTTGCAATAATTTCACCATTATTTGATTCAAAATCTTTATAAAATATTGGCATTTTCCAACATTTATTTTTCCTGTCTATGTTCCATTTAAGGCCAAATTTTCAAACCCAGCTGCCAAATTACACATATAATTACTGCATTTGCGCACAAAAATGTGATAATTGCTTACACAATTTCAGAGGCCAGCTTGAGGCTCCTTTCCAAATTTGTTTTACATGTACAGTGCGGTGTATATAGTTTTATATAAAAATAGGGGAAGTATAATTCATGGTTCATCTGGGTGATGTGTGAGAATGGGTATAAAATAAAGCCTTTCAATAAATACCTGTCTCATATTTTCTCCCAACAGACTTTTATTGAAGACTTACAAAAGAGTTCAAACTTTAGCTGGTGTTGGATTAATGGCATTGCAAGGGGATGGTCACTGGTATAATGTCTTAATATTTTTGGTTGACATGTCATGAGGCATTCTTCTATGAACTTCTATCTGACTAGTAGGAAAGAGCAATGTTCTATAAGGCCTATCATCATGTAATATGATTATATGATTATATAACCCCACTCTCAGTATAGCTAAATGGTTGAGAACTAGTGGCTAAGAATTTACCTTTTACAGTTTTCCCTGACAATTGACATCTTAGCAGATGTCCATGAACATAGCTCACAATAGGTATTTCCTTGTGAAAGGTTTGGTTCTAAAAAATAAAGAAAGAGTATCTAATTAGTTATACACACTAGATAGACAATATACCTTTAATTCTGCACAAATAAGGTAGAAAATCATGGACATTACCATATAAACTGATATCTAGGCTCAAAAAGAATCTACTTCTTCCAAATCAAAGACTGTAGACAGATACCTGACCAAAAGGGATTATGCTGGAAACCTATTAAGTATTAAAGGAAGTTTTCTTTTATTATCATTATTATGATGAATATTATTAAATTTTTTATTATATTTGAGAATTTAAATTTAGCATGTTAGTTTGTGAATACAATGCATCATAATCAATGTCACCCCTTCCATAATTCTCCCCCACCTCTTCCAACTCTGCTCATCCCAAGTTATCTGGTTAAAGGAAACTCTCTTGCCAAAGAAACCTTGACAAATATCTTTCCCAATACTGACCTTTAATAATCCTAGCTAACATTTCCTGAGTACTTAATATATATTAAACAATGTTCTAAGAATGAAAGTGAAAGCATGTCACCTAAAGTAGGTTTTTGGTGCTATCATTGAACTACACAAGACCCAAGGACAAATGGAACAGACTAGAAGATCTAGAAAAAAAACCCATATATCTTCAGTAATCTGATTTTTGACAAGTGATCCAAAAATGTATGTTGGAAAAAAGACAGTCTTTACAACAAATGGTGTTGGGAAAACTGGATATTCCTATGCAGAAGATTAAACCAAAATTCCTCTCTGTCACCCTATACTAATATGAGTTCAAAATGGATCAGGAACCTCAATTAACCTGAAACCCTGAAAATACTACAGGAAGAAGTAGGGGGAACATTAGAGCCTACTGGAATAGGCATGAACTTTCCCAGTTGAATTCTAGGGGCTCATCTAATAGGAGAGAGAAATGACAAATGGAATTGCATCAAGATGAAAACTTTCTTCACAAAGAAAGGCATATTTACTAAGCTAAGAAGACAGCCTATGAATAAGAGAGAACCTTTGCCAGGTATATCTGACAAGAACCTAGTAACAAGAATATACAAGGAACTCAAAAAGCTATACCCCAAAAAATCAATAACCAAATTAATAAAAAAATTACACATTTCTTAGAAGAAGGAAAAATAGACAATAAATGCATGAATAAAATGATGAACATACCTTCCATGAAGGAAATGCAAAGTGAAACAACACTGAACTCCATCTCATTTCAGTCAGAATGGCTATCACTAATAATACAAATAACAATAAAAGCTAAGGAGGATACAGGAGAAAAAAAGAAACTTATAAAGATTCTTCAAAAAACTAAAACTAGAAATATCCTATGATCCAGCAATACCACTCCTGGGCATTCATCCAAAAGATTATAACAGTATACAGTAAAGCCACTTGCACAACCATGTTCAGTGCTGCACTATTCACTATAGTCAAATTATGCAAACAACACAGATGTACTACAATGGACAAATGGTTCAAGAAAATGTGGTATTTATTCATACATGGATTCATACATACATATATATATATATACATATATAAACGCAATTTTATTCATCCACCAAGAACAAGAATATTATGTCATTTGCAGAGAAATGTATGGACTGGAAAAAATTTGTTAAGTGAAGTACATCAGGCAGAGACAAATGGTCCATGTTTTCTCTCATATGTGGAAGTTAAAACTAAAATGTAAACATAAATGAAAAGGTATACAAGGCCATAGGCATATATACAAAAATCAAATGTATGGCATAAAAAAAGGTGGATTCCTATCATGTAAGTTCTCTAGACAATTAACTAATAGTTTAACCAAAGGAATACCAAAAAGCTGAAACATGTTTAGTCTGAGTGAGTTTGGGACTTAAGGAGAAGGAAGCAGACAAACAGAGGAATGGAGAGTCATAATATTCAATGCGAATATATGAAAATGGGACTAGGTAATCTGAAGGGATGGGTGGTGATCTTCACTAGCCATACCACAGACAAGGGTCATATATCTAGAATATACTTGGAACTCAAAAAATTAAATCCCCCAGCAACAAATTCTCAAAGAAACAACTGCCCAATAAATAAGTGGGCTAAAGACTTAAAGAGAAACTTCTCTGAAGAGGAAATAAGAATGGCCAATAGACACATGAAGAAATGCTCAACCTCTCTAGCCACAAAAGAAATGCAAATCAAAACAACATTGAGATTCCACCTCACTCCAGTTAGAATGGCTATAATCAAGAACTCTTAAAAACAACAGATACTGGAGGGGATGTGGCCAAAAGGGAATCCTACTGCATTGTTGGTGGGAGTGTAAACTTGTTCAAGCCCTTTGGAAAGCAGTATGGAGGTTCCTCAAAAGACTCCACATAGAGCTCCCCTATGACCCAGCAATCCCACTTTTGGGCATTTACCCAAATGATCACAAACAAGACCATACTAAAGCTACCAGCATAACTATGTTTATTGCAGCATTATTTACCATAGCTAAGATAGGGAACCAATCCAGATGCCCTTCAGTAGATGAATGGATCAAGAAAATGTGGTATATATACACAATGGATTTCTATGCCTCCATCAGAAAGAATGGCATTGCCCCATTTGTTAGGAAATGGAAAGACTTGCAAAAAAAATTATATTAAGTGAAGTAAGCCAGGCCCAAAGAAACATAGGTCCCTTATTTGCAATAACTAGTATATGTCTGGGACAAGTAGAAAAGGTCAAAAGCTATATACATCTGACCAGATAAGATGAAGTTAAGCGAAATGAACCCCAAGATAGGGACACAGTGGTTTTTTCTTTCTTGCTATTGTTTCTAACGTATTTATAAGGTACCATGTGAATATTTTTTTGTTGCTTTGTATGCCCCTCCCCCACAATATAACCCGTTTCCACTGTATTTGATGTTGGTATAATTTGGGGTGGGAAGGGAAAAAACAAAAAGTTTAAATAGGGATACAGACTGACTCATTGTAACACTATGTTGAAAAATGAGCTTTACAATTTAGGTGGGGGAGGGGGTATAGTTGTGGAGGTGGGAGGGAAGGGATGGTAGGGGAAAAACAAAGGAGGAGGCAACAATGCTTGATATACTTATTACCTTGCTCATGTAACTGTAACCCTTCTATACAGTATTTTCACAATAAAAAAACTTATTTAAAAAAAGAAAAAGAAGGAGGAGAATTGTGGAAGGGTTAACACTGATCAAGATGCATTGTACTCATAAATTATCATGTTAAATTGAAACTCCTTTGTACACTACTTAATGATGATAAAAATGTATAATTCATATACTTTTTAGTTTATAATTATTTATGCAATTTATTATGTAATGTATACCTATTATCATAAAATGTACATACTATATTTATATAATTATAGTGTATATACTAATATATAATATAATATATTAATATATAATTAGTATATTTTATATAATAAGTTTATATATAGAATATCTTCTAAGGTTATTTGCACATTGGGAAATGAGTGGGTAAACTGTGATTTCTCTAAATTCTTCTAAGAAATTTAAGCTTATACCAGAAATATCCATCTCTGTTCTATCCATGGATGATTCTTGTACTATAAAATCAAGCAATTACTAGTTTGGAAGACTCAGAGGTATATGAACTCATAAAAGGCAGATAGGATTTGATTGAGCTCAATTGCCATCTTTTTCACTTACCATCCAATTTATTATTCAAATCAAAATATTCATGAGTGAAAGACTATCATAATGTCCCTAAGACAATAGTCATTCTCTAGAATGGTGCCAGGAAAGTAGATATGCATCTATAATGGGGTTGCTTTGGACAAGTCTCTTGAGTACCAGTTTATACATTTATAAACTGTGTTAATACTATTGGTTTTGCATGGTTGTTACAGAACTATTGATCATATGAGGAGCTCAAAATTGGAAGCCCTGGTTTGTTTTCTTGGTTTTTTTGGTTTTGCTTTGTTTGGATTTTTTGGGGGGGAGGGGGTTGTCACTTGTGGGGCTTGAACTCTGGGCCTGGGTGCTGTCCCTCAACTCTTCAGCTTAAGGCAAGCACTCTACCACTTGAGCCACAGTGCCACTTCAGGTTTTGTGGTGGTTAATTAGAGAGATAAGAGTCTCACAGACTTACCTTGCCCAGGCTGGCTTTGAACCGCAATCCTCAGATCTCAATCTCCTGAGTAGCTAGGATTACAGGCCTGAGCCTCCAGTATCCAACTCAAGAAGCACTGCTTCTATGAAACAGGACCCATCTACTATTGTAACCTGAATACCTTGGTACTAGAAATTCCTTTTTGTTGTTGTTTTGTAAATTTCACTCTACTCTTTCTAGCTAGGGATAAGGACCTGACATATTCTTAAAACCTTCCAGAGACTTTGACTAGGCTCAGTGTAGCTACAAAGTCAATAGACATTTCTTTTGTTGTATACAGATCTCTAGTAATTCTTAATAATATATTCATGTATTTGTTGATTTCATTTTGTTTTTAAAGATAAATATCAATTAAATGAAGTGAATTAAATAATTATCTATTTGAACTCACAAACTTTAATAATCTATTCAGATCAGGGCCAATCTTGTACATGTGTGTATTAGCAATTTTCAGTAGGTCAGAAAAAGTTTCTTCCCTCCCAAGAAATTGGTTTTTGTTTGTTTTTTTGGAGTTTTTTGTTTGTTTGGTTTTTTTTTTTTGTATATGGTTGCAATTTGACATGACTGTGGCCATCTTGGTTCATAAGTACCATGCTTATTCCTCTATGGCCCTGGTCAACTTTCCCCACATAGATTTTTGACATATTATAAATAGTCAGAATCATCACAGTGCTATGTGGAGCTTTAAGACCAGACACTGATAACAGGAATGTGCCTGACTCTTTGATATTAAATGAAGTACATTCTGGTTAGCTAAAGTCACTTTTGTCCTGATCACTAATATAAGATCTCATCATCTGACCCAAATGACCTCTCAAAAAGTTTTGTAATTCTAGTCAACAATCCTTTCCAACATGTGATTGGATCTTACAATGTCAAAAAAAAAGTATTTCTAAGCTCTTTCGTTTGATCTCTACATCATAAATCCAAAACCACATCAATGTTATCAAGTATTCCTTTGGTACAAGAATATAGAATATATATCAGGCTGGGTCCACTCAGAAAACAAAAATCACATCACTTACCTAAACAGAGAAAACTGACTTAAAAAAAGATTATTAACTAGGACAATAAAAGTATTCAAAGTTATTTCTGAAGTAATGGAGACAGAAATTTCATGAAGCTGTCATTGCTCTTGGGACTGACATGATAAATATGAATTTAGAATTATTCAAATTTCTTATTTTCTAAGAGTTGAAACACAGATCTCTGAATATGGGGCATCTTTCATAGGATACTGGCATCTCTGAGTTCAGCAGAGTTCCAGGAGCCAAGGAGTGGATCTGAGGAGAGAACTTTAGCCAGCTGATATTAAAGTCTATTGAGAGGAAACAGTGACAGTTACAAAGCATTAAAGAAATTTCAAAGTGAATTTGGTTACTGCTATAGGAAGGAATTTGTGTTAGGTGTAGAGCATTGCTAGGATGACATTCCCAGGACAGGCTGCAAGGCCACCTAGCAGTTACCCTCTACTGTCTCCATTGGCAAAGCCTATTTAGGATCAGTTAGTTACAAGGCACAAATGGGGTTTGCTGAATTCTAGTCCTAGCATCAAAAAATGAAAGTTAGGCGGGCCCCCATGGCTCACGCCTGTAATCCTAGCTACTCAGGAGGCTGAAATCTCAGGATCACTCCTCAAAGCCAGCCCAGGCAGAAAAGTCCTTGAGACTCTGACCTCCAATAAACCACTAGAAAACCGTAAGCGGCACTGTGGCTCAAGAGGTAGAGCACTCACCTTGAGCTGAAGAGTGCAGGGACAGTACCCAGGTCCAGAGTTTAAGCCCCACGACCAACAACAACAACAAAAAAGTGAAAATTACATTTGGAACTTAGATAGGATAATAACTTGCACTGAGCAGTGAATTTCTACTGTATGGAAAAGAACCCCATAGTGCAACTCTTGGACAAAATAAAACTAACCCAAATCCTACAAAATGCTTTTTGTGCTTCCTGTATCACCACCAATGTAATTATTTCAAAAGACATGTATATTATTTCTTCTGGAAAACAGAGTTGAATGGGCATCTTAGCAACCGTATTTGTGTCTCCACTATTACCTATCAGTAACACCATACCATTCCTGTTCCTATTGAAATGTAAGAAGAATTATATTTTCCTCAAGAAACAACTTGAGCATTGAGATTCTTCCCTTCCAGTATTTATACAGCCATCACTTAAATGTCTTTATTTTCTCAGGGTATTGAATGAGAAAATATTGATTGTGGAATATTCTAAAAATCATCAGTGTATATAAAGCCACTAAGAAGGAGTATTATGGTCATGGTAGAATTTCAACAAGGCCCATGATCATAGTTTCTTTGTGCCTATGTGTTTTGAAGTTTTTCTTAGTACATTCTTGTGTACTATTTTGCTCATGTTTTTATGGACTGAATGTGGACACATTTACTAAGACAAGAGAATCAGTATCTTTATACCAATTTTGATAGCCCTCATATACATAAAAATATTTTGATGTTCTCCTTGAAACAGTTAAATGTATGGTCAACCACAGTATTCAGAAACTTCTCTTAGTTGTCAGATTGGTAAGTCAGCCTTGAACCAGTGCTTTAAATTCCAGTATTCCTAGCCAGGCTTATGTCTATAATCCAGCTACTCTGGAAGCTGAGATCTGAGGATTGCAGTTAGAAGCCAGTCTGGAAATCAAAGTCCATGAGACTCCTAGCTCCAATTAAGTACCAAAAAAACCTGAAATTAGAACTGTGGCTCAAGTGGTAGAGTATTGGCCTTGAGCAAAAATGTTCAGGAACTGCACCCAGGCCCTGAGTTCAAGTCCCAGGAGCAACATACACAGAAAGAGAGGGGGGGAGGGAGAAGGAGAGGGAGGGGGAGAGAGAGAGAGAGAAACAGAGGGAGGGAGGGAAGGAGGGAGGGAGGGAGGGAGAGGGAAAGGGAGAGGGAGAGGGAGAAGGAAAGGGAAAAAGAGAGAGAGAAAGGAAGAGAGAAAGGGAGAATTCAGCCAGGCACAGGAGGTTCATGCCTGTAATCCTAGACAGGAAGCTGAAATCTGAGGATTGTTGTTCAAAACCAGCCCTAGCAGAAAAGTTCATGAGACCCTTATGTCCAATTAACTACCAGAAAACTAGAAGCGGTGCTGTGGCTCAAACCGGTAGAACACTAGCTTTGAACAAAAAGGTCAGAGACAGCACCAGATCCTGAGTTCAGGGCTCACAAGTGAACAACAACAACAACAAAAATCCAATATTCCTAAATGAGATCCCAAGGATACATAATATAATAAGCAAACAACCCCAGCATGTGATCTAGTGAATGGAGTGGTTCGTCCTGCCTATTCATTCACAGACTCCAATGCCCTCTATCTTACCATGCTATCACCCCATAAGTCATGGTCTTCAAATGCTTTGTCCAACTTAAAACATTGAATTCTAGTTCACAGGAGTAGAAACAGAACACTAGGTTGAGACAGTGATCCCTTTGAAAGAAATAACCTGTAAGTGGCATTCATCATTCACACTCACAATTTGACCTTAGCATAATACATCTGCTTCACAGAAAGCTGTAGAAATATAAGGTCTTCCTGGAAGGTCATACACCCAGGTCTGTAAATTTCTTTAAAAAATAGGTTCTGAAGTGGCGCTGTAGCTCAAGTGGTAGAGCGCTCGCCTTGAGCTGAAGAGCTGAGGGACAGCACCCAGGCCCAGAGTTCAAGCCCCATGACCGACAAAAAATAAAATAAAAATAAAAAATAGGTTCTAATGGGTAAGAAGAGCCTGATCTCCTGAATCACAGAGTTACTATGAAATAAGTGAGATGACTCACTTTAAAGAATGTTTTAACATTTAGGTAGTGTTTTACTGTGGTTAACAGCATTGCTAGATAGACTACAAGCTCCTCACAAATATTCTATTTCACCCTCTTTAGGTACATGGTAGTATTGCAATTCCCTGCCTTTTTTAATGAAATGAGCATGGCAGTGAAGGGTATCAATTCTTAGCAGAAGAATTAAGAGCCAGTATGCCATTCACCCTGTTTTCTTTCCCCTGCCATAGTAATCATGGAAGCATGTGCTAGTCTGAATCTCTGAGTAAATACAATGAGCAGAGAGGCCCCCTGACAACCATAGGCATGTATCATGAGCAAGAAATGTCCATTGTGCTAAGCCACTGAGACTTTGGGATTGCTTGTTACTACAACATAATCTAGCTCATCTTGACTAATAAATACAAGAAGATCCCAGGACATTTGGCAGAGAAGGAATTTGGGAAGCTCCTTCACCTTATAGTTTTGAAATTTTAATTAATATCACTAAAAACAAACTTGAAATTAGCTGATAAGCTTATGCATCCCTTAGCTACTGTAAGATCACAACCAATTATACTGAGATAACACAAATATCAATACATGTGAGTGCTAGACAAATCAATCTACCTGGGCTTGACATTATATTGTAGAAACATGCTCACTGATTGCTAAGATCTTTCTTCAATGTCCTCATCTGAAAGAAAAATGACATTTTTCATTTTCTGATTCATCTCCCCTAAAATAGGGGAAGGTTGCCATCTGGCCACTGTGATAAAAATAATAATGTCCAGAATGTGTTTCAGTCCTATGGAATTTCTTCCATTTCTTCTCAGTTTGGGATATCAGGTGAGCCTAGTACTGGCAGTTCAAGTAGATTTTGTTCTCTTACAAGAACCTAGCTCTGAGCTCCGTCAAACTAGCTTAGGGCTGAACACACACAAAGTCGTTTACTGGCCCTGGGATCTACTGTAGGTTAGTCTACACAGTGTGAATTAATCCAAGCAAGGGTTGCCACTAGTCAGGTGCAAACAGGCCAAGCTGGGACCATGGCCCTGACAATCTCTGAACCCAAATGCCTAAATCACAAGGAAAGATTACAAGTTTCATGAGCAATCAGGACAACAAACTAAATCCAATATCCAACAACAATCCAGGGAAGGACTCTAGTGAGAATGAAAAAGATATGGATGACAAAAGAACCATATGGAACCAACCCAGATGCCCCTCAGTAGATGAATGGACACAAGAGGTCTTATCTTTCTTGCTGTTGTCTTTAATATATTTATAATGTACTATGTGATTTTTTTTCATTTCTTTTGTATGTTCTTCCCCCATGGTATAACCCCTGTTTTCACTGTATTTGATTCTGGTGCCCTGCATTTTGTATATACATTTTTCTAATTTGGGAAGGGGAAGGGAAATAACAAAATGCTGAAATAAGGATACAAATTGACCCATTGTAACAATGAGATGCACAAGACACTATGTTGAAAATGAACTTTACAACTTGGGGGAGGGAGGGAGGAGTTATGGAAGTGGGGAGGGAAGGAATGGTAGGGGAAAAACAAAGGAGGGGGTAACAATGCTCGATAGGAAATGGACTCATTACCTTACTCATGTAACTGTAACCCCTTTGAACACTATCTTTACAATTAAAAATATACTAAAAGAAAAAAAAAGTAATGATGACAGAATTTGCCAAAGAAATAAAAGGAAAGATGCAAAAAACAACTTCATGAGCTCAAAGAAGAAATGGCAAAGAAAATCCAAGACTCACTGAAAGATACGGAGAGAAAAATAGACACACTATCCACTACATTAAAAGATGAAATGGACACTATGAAAACTGATCCTAGCTTCACAGGAGGCTGACACCTAAGGATCCCAGTTCTAAGCTAGCCTGAGCAGAAAAGTCTGTCAGACTCCTATCTCCAATTAACCAGCAAAAGGCCAGAAGTGGAGCTGGGGCCTAAGTGGTAAAGTATCAGCTTTGAGCCCATCTCTGAGCCCAAGTTCTGAGTTCATGCCCAGTACTAGAATACACACACAAAGTTCAATAGATTAATAATGATGACATACTCTTGACAAGCCTGAAGAAAAATAGGCAATGTGAAATAGAGCTAGAGGTGCAAGCTAACAAATCTGTATAGAAGTCACTTTGGTACTAGTTATCAAAATTACAAAATCATCCTGTACTGACCTAGCATGTTCTCATGGAGGTGTTTACCCTATTCATTCACTGGTTTCCAGCCAAAACAGCATATGTCCTCATTTTATTATACTGTAAAGATGCTGTACAGAGGGGTTACAATTACATGAATAGGGTAATGAGTACATTTCTTGTCAAACCTTGTTACCCACCCCTTTGTTGTTCTCCCACTATCCCTTCCTTGCCCCATTCCTCCCTGCTCCCAAGTTGTAAAGCTCATTTCCAACAGGTATCTTTTGAGCATTATTGTTGCAATGGGTCATCCTTTGTCCTTCTCTTTGCTATTTCCCTTCCCTTCCCCAAATCAGATACATGTATATATACAAGACACAGGGTACCAGAATCCAAAACAGAGATTGCCAGGGATAAACAAATGGAAAACGAAAAATGAAATAAAATAAGAAGAAAGAACTAGATACAGTACCTTGGTGACAATAAGGTCAACAACCAAAAAAAAAAAAAAAGGCCTGTTGTTTCCATGTCTTGGAGTTTATTTCAATTAGCATCATTTTGTATGGTCATATGTACAGAGTTATTGAGCTCAAAACAGCATATTTCTAAAAGCAAGAGATTGGAAGTAAAATTCATGTCCATCAGTCAATCGATAAATAATCTTGTTTCAGCTCTCAAACATTTTTTATAAATCTTTGAAGTGCTAAGCTATAGGCCTCTGATTAAACACCTCAACAGAGCCTGGAAGTGTCAATCTTCACCCCACTTAATCATAGTATCTAATCACACTGCACATCAGTTTCCCTGCTGCCTATGAGAGTCATTAAGAGTACATGGATTGCTAGTAAACAAATATCTGCATTGTGTTTTCATTGTATTCATTCAATTCATTCATTCATTAGCTACCAAATATTCACATAATGTACTCTGTGCCAAATTCTCTATTAGATATTTTTAGGGCAGAGATTCAATGTGCAAATATTTGCAGACCTCAAAAATACCTGGCTAGTAAAGGATGTGTCAGAAGTCCATGCTTCAACTAGAAGAATTCAGATTCTAGACAAGTACAGGCAGATTTAATTCATTCCTTTCACGAGTTTGAAGATGTGAGTAGAATTCAATCTGAACATTTTGAAATTATGTAATTAATTACATTTGTCTTCGATCTCAATTACTGACCCCAAGCTATTATGACAACATTAAGAAGGTGTGACCATGATGGTTGTCAAAAGCTAAGGCCTTAATATTGTTTGAACTCATGGACCTTAATAATAATCCAGTGGATATTGGTCAGGAGGGCTTAAATGTGATGATCCAATGCACTACTCCCTCATGGATAGTGTTACAGATGTGTCATTATACTTCCCAAGTGGAAATAATCTGTATTCAGTTTATACTCCATTCTACACTAACGAATGCTGTTGTTGCAAAAGGAGTCCAATCACCAAAAAAAGCACAGTTTGGTATCACTAACATTCTGTGTGTAATGATGCCATGATTTCATCATCAGTTCAGCTGTGACGGGCACCTAGGTGTTCATTCCTTATCTTAGCTATTATGAATAGTGATAATATCTGGGAAATATCAATACATCTGTCCCAAGAACTACCCATTCAGTGAACATTTATTGAGTTTCTCTTTGTATCAGGTAGTATACTTGGTACTAAAGTAAACAGGAGTGAACAAAAGTGAGCCTTATTGGAGTCTGGGCCAGATGCTGGTATCTCACTATAATACTAACTACCTGAGAGACTAAGAATGATCCTGGTTCAAGGTCAGCATAGACAAATAAGTTCATGAGACTCCTTCTCAACCTGATAGCTAGGCAAGACGGTGAATGACTGTCAGCATAGTTATGTGAAAGGCTGAGATGGGAAAGATCATGGCTCCAGGTCAGCCTGGGCAGAAAACTCCTCAAGACTCCATCTCAATGGAAGAAGTTGGGTGTTGAAACATACATAAGTCATCCCAGCTATGACTAGAAGCCTGAAATAGTCTGATTATAGTCCAAGAGAATGACTAAGCAGGAAGCAAGACTCAACTCAAGAAATAATAAGCATTTTTAAAAAAAAGGCTGGAGGCACGGCTCAGTGGTAGTGTTCATCTACCAAACACAAAGACCCAAGTTCAAACTCTTGTAAAATAACAGGCGGGGGGGAGAGTGAGGAAGGGAGAGAGGGAGGGAGAAAGGGAAGGAGGGAAGGAGGCTAATTGTCTCCCCCTGACAGGATCTTCTTACCATATCTCAGACACACACACACACACACACACACACACACACACACACACACAGCAGTCAATTAATAGCATTTATTGTTGCCTTATGCCCCAGTGCGGAGACCTATAAATGTGTTTTGGAATGCTCATAGTAAGCAAGATGCTAATGTTCCACCCTGCTCTAATATGTCTAAGCATCTCACACAGAACAAATAAAAAATAACCGTGACTCTATGTAAAAACAGAAACAACAGGTCCATGGTATTCATTATCAACAGCCACATAACACATCTCCCTAAAAAACTCAGCAACTTAACAATAAGCATTAATTCATACTATTTATTTATTTCAGAAATGCAGAAATGACTTAGGTAGAGAGATCTGGATCAAGCTCCTTTATTGGGGCTACAGTTAAGACTGTCTGAGGATGAAATAACCTGAAGGTTCTGGTGAATCTGAAGAGTCCGCTTGCAAGGTGGCTCACTGACATGTCTGATAAGGTGGTGTTGGTGATTGGCCAGAGGCCTCAATTTCTCACATCTTGAATCTTCCATAAGGCTGAGGGAGAATCCCTATGTATAATATGACAGCTACCTTGGCCGAGACAAGATGACTCAAGCACTGTAGAACCTACAGTGCCTTTAATGACTTCATCTTAAAGATCATATGCCATCTCTTCTGCTACACTGTTCTTTAGAATTCTTTAGAAGCAATTCATGAAGTCTGATCCACAATCAAGTGAAGAGGAATTAAGATTCCCCTTTTGAAAAGATACTTTCAAAGAATTTATGGGTTTTCTTTTGTTGTTGCATGGCTGGGGAACAAACCAAGAACCTCACCAATGCTAGGCAAACAATGTACCACTAAGCCACATCCTCAGCCCTGGCATACATATATAAGTCCAGCTATTTGGGAGACAGAGATTTTGGGAGAATTTTGACTTGAGGCCAGTCCAGACAAAAAGAATTCTCATACTCCATCACAACAAATAAGCTGACCATAGTGGTAGATACCTGTAATCCCTGTGACATAAGGGTCATAGGTAAGAGAATCTTGATCTGAGGCCAGCTGTGGGCAAAATACTCTACTTGAAAAATAACTAAAAGCAAAAAGGACTGGGGCCATGGCTCCACTGGTAGAGCACCTATCTAATAAGCAGTGGTGTTATGAGTTCTAATCCCACCATTACATTAAAAATAAACAGAGCCGGGCGCTGGTGGCTCACGCCTGTAATCCTAGCTACTCAGGAGGCTGAGATCTGAGGATCACGGTTCAAAGCCAGCCCGGGCAGGAGAGACCGTGAGACTCCTATCTCCAATAAACCACCAGAAAACCGGAAGTGGCACTGTAGCTCAAGTGGTAGAGCACTCGCCTTGAGCTGAAGAGCTGAGGGACAGCGCCCAGGCCCAGAATTCAAGCCCCACGACCGACAAATAAAAATAAAAAAAATAAACAGAAAAGACCATCTAGTACATTTCTAGTGCTAAAATAAACAGTTAAATTAACAGTTGAGTGGTTTTTGTAAACCTCTAACAAAAAAATTATTTTATCCCCAATTATGGCTATGCTGTTGTCCAAAGATGTATCACAACCTTTGTGGACAAGGTTGTCACATGGGCAAATGGCTGCCTTCACTCTGACAAATTACTTGATGCTTAGCATCACTGAGACCTTTGCAAGTTTTCTTTTAAATAATGAATCGATATTTTAATTTACCAGTTGTGTCCATCTGAAGCCAGACTCCTTGGCATTCTTTGCGAGTGAGTAATTTTCCTTCACTGTTCTTTGGCAATATGTGCCCAAGTCTTCAACCCTTGCCCTGCAATCCTTTCAACCAGTCACACAGAGGAAGGAGTTGTGGAGAAACAGGAAACAAGATGGCCCAAGCAATGTCAGAGAGAAACAGACACACAAAGGGCAATCGAGCAATGTCTCTTAGCCAAGGCAAAGGAGTTTGAGTCAGAACCCACAGTATACTATTTATCACCAGGCAAAATATGATGAGAAAGCCATCTATAGTTCTCATTACAAAATTCTTAGCTGTCTTCAAACGTTTCTGTCCTCAAAGTTAAGGAACTGCCTCAGAGCTGTGCTCTCTGCCCCTGGTATTCCTTCTCTGCACTAAGATTTCAGTGTTTGGAGAAGGAAACCCAGGAGTGATAGATACCTGACATATTCATGGGCATCTCTCCTTCTTTACAAACCTCTCTAAATAGGAGGGAGTTCTCCTGGTAGGAGTACCCCTCCCCACTAGAGTCAGAATTCGAATTTCTAGCATCCTTCAGCTAAGATACACACAGATGACCCCTCAAAAGTCCACTTGACAGACATTACAACTTTCAATTTCCACCTGAAAGATATATGAGGAAAGAGGTTATGTATACTGTGCAGTCTGGAGGTTTTGTGGTTGTGGTGACACTGGAAGCCTCAGGTTCTGAGCATCCGCTAGATCCAGTGTCTGGCCCAGGAATGGGACCATGGAATGTCAGCTAGGATGAAGCTGCCAGGCCCTCTGCTGCTTGATGAGGTGCAGCAGGGGAAGAAGTGGACTCATCAAGCCGGCCCTGCGGTACTTATTATCATTAGCCTTCCTCTGGATTCCTGTGCTACCCCCACAGTTACTGAGCCACCTGCAGGCAACCGCCTACAGCTGAGGATCTGAACGGCACACCAGTTAAAGAGCCCTTCAAAATACTTTGTACTTAAAGCATTATCGGGGTTAATCACTACGGTTTTTAGAAGAGTCATATCCTAGAGTAAGGTAAGCATGCAGGCTGTGCCAGCAACACCTACAGAAGCAATTTCCTTGGGAAGAAAGCAGGGTTTCTGTGGGCCACTTACAAGATTGATTAAAGGACGCCAAGTTTTCTGGATCAACTTAACCTCCTTCACAGCAATCTCACAAGTGAACACATTCTATGCATCAAAAGGTTCTAAAGAAAGCTCCAAATCCTTGACCATGAGCCTGCAAAGCACTGGCCAGGTGCCTTCCTCTCACACCTACTAAAGCCCAGAACCTCACAGCCTCCAGGCCTGACCAGAGAGGGAGTGTAAAGGAAAGAGAAGTTGGCTTAGCCATGACATTCATGCAAGCATGACTTAGCAGCTGCCATGACTTGGCACAGCCCACCAGTACACACCAGTGATATAAGTCCCATTCACTATACCTGACTTGCTTATGGCCTGCTCCTCTCTAGACCGTAAACTCGATAAAATTAAAAATCATATCTGCTTTAGTCACTTGATCTAGTGCCGGACATACACATGTGATAAGTAGTTGTTGAATAAACAAATGAATGGTTCATTTGTTTTGCATGCTGGTTACCAGTATGCAGACTGCCTCTATCCATAATCTTCTTTGATCTTCAGGATGATTTCTTCAATAGGCAGACCAAACAGAGGTTTATCAAGACAAAAATGCCAGCCTAGGATCATTCAACTATTTAACAACAGGCCAGCCTCAATCTCTTTGTATTATCATTTTGTCCTTCTACTCAGTTCCCTCTTGGGTTACATTTTCCAATGAAAAGTTCTGATGAAGGGATAACATAAAGCCTTCCAGTTGCAGCATGAGCTTTCCCAGCCAGAGGATTTCCTAATAGAAGATGCGTGGGAAGAGAAGAGGATGGTCTGCTGTGGAAAGCGCCTATGTGGGAACCATACATATCTGTCATAGAAACCACTAAAGCATAAAAACAACTATTTTCATGTTTCATTGCTATGAAAAGTACATGTGCTAATCAGGACAAGATTCTCCCCTGAGTAGTAGAAATTTAATCAAACTAATATACACAGCAAAAAAGAAAAAAAACTATGTTTTCATAAAGACATTGCAAAGTTCACATGATCTATAGAAGAGTTAACCAACAAAATCATAGTGGGGGAAGGGGGTGAGAGTATGCAAGAACCAAACCGGACTAAATATACCTGGAACCTCTTTTTCTCTGTCTTCACTGCTTCTTTCTACTACCACACCATTCTGTTCATTCTGTTACTGTAGAAAAGTTTCCTCAGCATGGCAAAAACCTTGGCAGTAAAAGATCCTGTGCCAATAGTCTCATGGACTTTGCTACCCAAACTAGCTTCAAGCCACAATCCTCAGGTCTAAGTCTCCTGAATAGCAAGGATTATAGGTGTGAAGAATTGATGCTGGTTGTGTTCTTCTTGGACTCTTCCTTGGAGAAATGTGTAAATTCTTTTAAGAAATAAAATCATACATCAATCAAGAAAAAAAAAAAAAAAAAGATCCTGTGCCTTCCATCTACACTTTAGCACATTACTGTGAAACCTCCTATCCTCAGACCCAATGTGGAAAATGCCAAGGAAAGATCCAGACTGGTAGATTGAATTTGTTGCCTTCCATTCTTGCTATGGCTTCAATAGAGGTAAAAAACCATCTCCCACCCCTCAATAGATGCTCAACTCAGGTCTGTAGCTTGCATTTGGTCAATTAAATGACAGCAAAGAGGTAGTATAGGATTTCCAGACTAAATATTAAGAATGCTTGTATGGTTCTACTTGCCCTTCTGCTGTTGTCTGAAGAGGGACACATTGTTCCTTCTGCCTTGATCCCAGAATAAACAACATTGAACAGACACATCAGCTGTCTGCAGACCTGCTACAAAATGTAGAGCCACCAATTGCCCCTCAGACCCCTGAGTGAAAGTAATTTATTATTTTCAGCCACCAAATTCTGATACCATCTGTTAAACTGATAATGCTAGCTGTTACACACAATTTTATTAAGGATAGCACTACACCAGTACTCTGTGAGTGGGGGTGTGATGGTGAAAGAAAACAGCCTCTCTTGCACAAATATTACATTTAAAAGGGGAGAAAATGGTTTTCAGAAGGTTTTGGCAGGAGGAGGGAGGATACTAGACCCACAAATCAGTAGGAATGTCCTCTAACCTCTCATATTTCTACTCTTTTATCCACTCCATTTTTATTCACTGCAGTACTGGACATTGAACGTAGGGCCTCACACATCCTAGACAAGCACTTGAACCATACCTCTAGCACTTTGGTTTAGTATTTAGTTTTGATGTGGAGTTTTGTTAACTTTTCTGGGCTCAAATTTAAGATCTTCCTGACTCTACCTCTCAAGTAGCTGGAATTATAAGTGTGCACTCCTAAGTCAATGAATTCTTTATTCTCACCTGAATTTCCTCACCAACCACTTAACAACATGCTTTTCTAGAGTTGGTGATATGAAAAGAAGAACAGAGCCTGGCTTCACCAAAGATCTCATTATTGTAAGTGGGAAAAATGGAAAAAGGAAGGAGGATATAAATCGAAAGGGACAGTCATTAAAGAGACAGGGATGGAATGATGAATCCTATTTGAACCCCTGGCATGAGGCAGTACACATATGCTCATCCACCTTTTCTGAATCTTGTGGTATATATTGGAGGAGCATTTTGAGAAAGAATATTGGAGAAGCACTGAAAAAATTTGTGAAGGGAAAGCGAGAAGACTGGAGAGCATAACATAGCAGCCTTCACTGGTATTTCTGCTTTTTCTTATAAACCTCTTTGATGTCTTCCCTTCCCTTTCCCTCTGCCCATCAGCACAGAAAGAACTAAATGGAAATTACAAAACGAATATTTGGAAGTTGCCTATCTATCAGTTACTTCAGTCACTTGTTGATTAAACCAAGAACTTGAATATAACATATTGCTAATCATTTATGGGTTTGAGGCTTCTATTTGAAGTGTGCCACATGTCCTGTCAAAATAACTTCTTATAGCTGTGTAACAATTGTAGGTGTCCTGTGATCACCTTGTCAAAGTGTCTTTTACACCCAGAGCTGGTTGCCAGATTCCACATTATTCCTTCCCGGCACTCCCTCCCTACAACTTATGCTCCGTATATCATCTCCTTCCTCAGTGTTGCTGGCAGTTGCTGGGCTGAACAGCAATTTGCAGTTATTTATGCAGCTTAAACCCTATTGTCAACAACCTTATCCTCAATACACAACCATTCCAGTGGTGTGAGTTTGAGCTTTGGGGAGGGAGATGAGCTGAGGTTAACAGAAACAAGGCTTCCAGGGGTCCTCAGCCAAAGTACACATTGTTGCTGAGCTGTTTTTCCTTCTTCTTGCTTCTCTTTTAGAATTAGAAAACAGATCACCACTTGCCCAGTCATTTGCTATTGTCTGGTCAGACCTAGCACTCAAGGAGAGGTGGTATTACTATCACTGTGTGTGAAGCATTTTCTAGGCAGTTTAATAGAGAGGATGAAATTGTCTGCATTTGTATAGTACCTTCCTCATGGGCTCTCATAGGTCTCCCCAAAACAGAACTTAATCCTCAAGTGTGGCATGGTTGTGCCTCGCAATGCTTTTAGCCCAATTGGGGAGGTTTATTATAGTTAAGGAAGAACAGGTGAAAGTAAGCAGAAATGAGGGCTGACACCTCCCCAGAGGGCCAGAGATGGAATCCCTTGTGCTCATTGCAAAAAAAGGATCCTCTGTGAATAGATACATGTCAAAAAGATACCCCTTCTTCTGGATGACACAGCCCCATGCCAAGGCACACAGCTTGGTGAGTGGAAAATGGACTGGACTTAAGCAACGACTGGCATTGACCAGGCCCTTAAAGTTTTTCCACCCAATAGAACAAGCAAGATTTTTTTTACATACTTAAGGTCAATATCCCTGTCTAAAAAACTGGCTATGTTCCCCTATCATAGTGCTGACCTGTTGAAGAAGCTGTCAGTGCTTTAACATCAATGTTCTAAATTACAGCTTGGATGCCACTAACAGTCTGTGCAAACATTATCCCATTTATCCAATAAATATTTATTAAGCACTTATGTATAAAGTAGCAACCCCTCTAGGAGATGAAAGTCCTTGGGGAAGGCAACAAAAACTTCAATAAATAACCATACTTGTGGTAGACTGCTTCCACCTGGCTCACCGTGATGTGTACCTCCAAGTGTTCAAGTGATTGTGTAAGTCTCCTCTCAATGACAGTAAATCAAAAATTTGGAATACACCCTAACAAATGAAACACAGCAAAAGTGGTAGGATTACTTCCATGATGGGATTGTAAACGATTATAGTTCCATCCTACAAGTTCCTCTCTTGACTTCTCGTTGGCTCCTACAGATGTATCAATTTTCTGTATTGAGAGGTCATATAGAGAGGCCCACAGTAGAAAAACAAATAAACAGAGACCTTAGTCAGATAACACTCAAGGAATTCAATTCTGCCAGTGACCACAGGAGTGAGCTAGGAGTGAGCGTTCTCTCCAGGCAAGCCTTGATATGGCTATGGGCTCATGAACCCACTACTGAGACTCATGCAGAGTCAATTCCCAGAGACAATTGTGATATATTAGACGCACGTTTAATCACTACATTTGGGAGTACTATATTATGTGGTACTATCCACAATTACAAGGTCATGACCAGGTATCAGCCAAGACTGCAGTCAATCCCCCAGACTCACTTCCTTCCATAGACAAGGATCCACTTCCAAGTTTATTCATAGAGTTATTTGCACAATTCGTTTCTTTAAAAGTTGTCGGGTTAAGAGACTCAGCTCCCTACTGGCTATTAACCAGAATCAAACCTCAGTCCTTTACCTCTGTTAGTGTTCTATGGCTCATACCATGATAGCTGTCTTCCATTAGAGGGAGCAAATGAAAGAGCAAAGAGGTAGAGCAAGACAGAAGCCAGGGTCTTTTTAACACAAATCTGAGAAATAACTTTTGATGTTTTTTTTTTATTGATTACAAGCAAGCAATCAACAAGTTGATTACAGAACACTCAAGCAGAAGGAATTTCACAGACATGAATGACAAGAGATGGGCATTGTCCCTAAACAGCAGCTAACCTATCCATAACTTTGTAATTGCTGTTCTCTCTGCCTGGAGTGTGTCCTTCTTTCTGTCTACCAGAATTATCCCACAATTCATGAGTAGGTATGAGCAAGTATGAGTAAGGCTTCTTGAAGTTTTAAAACTTATGACAGAGTCCCCTGGATGTAGCTGGACAAGGAATCTACGTGATAACCTGGTTTGATCACTGTGGATCCAAGAAGTTTTTCGTCTTCTTAGTCTCATCTTTTTTTTTTTTTTTTTGAGGGCAAGTCTCTCTGTGGCCCAGGATGGCAATCCTTTTGCTTCAGCCTCCTACTTGCTGTGTTCTGGGCAGGGACCACCATACCTGGCTTCCTCTCCTCAATTCCTGAGCTACCCCTTAGTCACTAAATCTTTGCTATGATGTTTATAGTAAACTTCTGTTAGTCCACAATAGTTTACTATTTTCTCAAGAGAAAATAATTTTCTCAATAGCAAATAGTAATATATCTTTACAAATATCTTGCCAGAAAATGTAAAACAAGTTAAAATTGAAGAGTGAAGCTAAAATGTGTAGTTTGAGAAGAGTAATAATTTACTATCCATCTTGACCATGGTCACCACATTGTTCTAGAGCTGTTTTACAAACTTCCCAGGACTCAATTTTTATTAACCTGGTTTCAGGACTCATCATTACTTGCCAAGGTAAGTGTTGGAATTTACATTCACAAGACTTCAAGTCTCACCATTCTCCTACATTATTTTCTAGTTTAACATAGAGTATAGTAAAAAACAGTGCTCCTGTGGCTGAGTCTTTAAAAAGGGATGCAGGGAGATTCTAATACCATAATGTCTGCTTGAGACTGAAAATGAGAATAAAAGGTGTTAAGGTGCACAAAGAACATGCTGTTGATATAAATATTCCCTGTGAGATAAATATCTGTGATATCAATGATATATATGCTATATATCTCATATGTATATATATATATATATATACATCTGTGAGATTATATACATATATCCCTGTGATACATAAATATTTAAATATCACAGGGATATATGTGTAAGTGATAAGCTAGAAAGAAATAAAAGCTCAAAGAAAAAGAAAATGTTTTGGTACATATTTAAGAAGGTAGATATTTAAGAAGGTTAAAATTTCATTCACAGCTGGGGTCAGGGGCTCACGCCTATAATCCTAGCTACTTAGGAGGCTGAGATCTGAGCCAGTTCAAAGCCAGTCCAGGCAAGCCTCTTACCTCCAATTAACCAACAAAAAGCTAGAAGTGAGGCTGTGGCTCAAGTGGTAGAGAGCTAGCTTTGAGCACAAAAGTTCAGGGACAGTACCCAGGCTCTAAGTTCCAGCCTCAGGATCAGCACAAAAAGAAAAGAAAATTCAGATGCTAACACAAAAATTATAATTACTGATTAATTATGTACTTTAGATTATGTCATTTTACCCATCACCACTACAATCCATTTTAAAGGAAGATGCAGAGAGGTTAAATAACATGCCTAAAAGTCACACAAGTAGTAGTATTTGGTGGGGCCAAGCTTCCAACCCAACCCTGGCTACTTCCAAACCCCATGTCACTTGTGTGCTGCTGCTGGGAAACATGGCTTCCCTCGTGTTTGGGAGGCATCCTGCATGCTTGCCATTGTGTGGGTGCAGCCTATTCCTTTCTCTTTGGTTTTTCAGGAGCTATCCCAACCCAAGCAGTGCCTACAGAATAACCATCCTTCTCTAAATGGCATCAAGTATGGACTAGACAAGCACTAAGAAAAGTTCACTATAAAGAGAAGGACAGGTGCTAGAATGTGGCTGACTCATCTCATAGCACACCAGGTGTTCTAAGGTTATATTCTTCTAGTCTTGGAGAAGGCCTTCAAATAGGTTCTCTTTTTCATACACAGGCTGCCTTCTGATCATGAATTTTTATTTTCCAGTGACATCAGTATTCTTTCTCTTCCTCTCTTTACCTCTGTCTTTTTTTTCTTCACTCCTGTCAATAGATACATGGACAGATAGATGTACATATATAAAAATATATATACATATGTATATACGTATATACAATACTTTGTGAATATATGTATTTGTAAATACATGTATATGTATATACATATCTTATATAATATAGATATATACATACGTGTATTAATATATACATGTACCTATATGTATATATAATGTTCTTATATGTATATGCATATGTGTATTATATACATGTATATATGTATAAAATGTGTATATGTGCATAATATACTCATATGTGCATATTATGAACACATGTATAAATATATTTATTATTATAGATATGCATATATTTATATGCATTTATATTTATATGTATTTATATATGCATATGTGTATATATACATTCATGTATCATGTATTTATAATATGTGTAATATATGAATGTACATATATACACAGGTAAACATTTTGGCAGGGATACTGGGACTTGAACTCAGAGCCTTGCAAGGCATGGCATTTGAGCCAGTGTTTCTTGCTTTAGTTACTTTTTTCAGCTAGAGTCCCACAGCCTTGGACCTTGATCCTCCCACCCTAGGCCTCCCACAAAATACTATATCATTTTTTTAAATGTTAGTTTGAAATGCAAGGGAATATAAGGTATAGCTAGCTTCATTTCAACTTCTGCAAACCTTGTCCCAAAGATGTCTCCAGATAACAGATTAGTACTCTTTCTAGAGTCCACTCGAATGCATTCAAGGAATGGCCAATGACAGTGTCTTGACCTTAGCTAAGTCCACACTGCTCACAAAGCAGTATTGCAGTAGGAATTGGGGGATGGTGAAACTGGGCCAGTCAAGGTCTGGGAAGTGTGAACCAAGGAACCACCCGTACTGTCTGTTGACAGTGGTGGGCAGCAGACAGCTGTTAGAAAGGTGTGCTCATCCATCTCCCAGAAGTCAGGTGGTTCTGCTTAACCTGTGAACATTGGCAGAAAGACCCAGGCCCGTGTCAATAACCCATCTGGAGAATTAGCCCTGATGAGATTCCTGGCTATATACCACAAATCGAAATTTCCATATTCTCCACTATGGCCAGAGAGCTTTATAAAACTGTCTTGCCATCCCCCCAACTAACAAGACATCATCACTTGGAGGGCTTATAAAAACACAGATTACTGGATTCAACCCCCAGAGTTGGTCTGGGGAGTGACCTGAAAATTTGCATTTCTGATATGATCCCAGATGGAACTCATGCTGATGCAGTACCATATGGGCTAGGGACCACATTTGTTGAATCGGTTACTCAGGACATGTCTGAGCTGTCCACCTTTTTCCTCTTTAGCTTCTTCTCTAAACCTTTACTACCTCTTGCATCCACCAGATATTCAGCTCCATCTGGAACTTCCTTCAGTACCCCAGTGAGCCATTTTCCCACACATCTTAGCCTGTTCGTATTTCCCCTCTCTCCAGATACACTCTTCCTCCATCTCTTGCTTCCTTATCTGATCATGCCTGAACTCCATTTCGTACATTGTGAATAACTGTGCTGTGAATGTGTTTGTGTTGTCTATCTTATGATCTGACACTTACACCTAAACATACTATTGTTAACTCATGTTCACTAATCTCATCTGGCTTGTTGACTTTACACAATAATCATGCTACATTTCTTTTATCACCTTCCTCTTCACTTCTCAATGACAATTTCAAACTATCTTCACTTTCCTTGAAACTCTAACCTTCACACCTCCTCTCATCGCACTCAACAGATGGCCTTGCCTATTCCTTCACAGAGAAAATAGAAGTCACCAGACAGAAACCTCTCAGCTTCCTGCCAACCCACCAGCATCTGCACCCACACCATTTCCCTGACCTCCTGTTATAATAGAGAAGCTATCTGTACTTTCAAAGGCTCTATAAGGTCAAGTCTCCATCTTTGCTGTGGATTCACCCCTACTTCCTCAAATGTCCCACTGATCAGCAAGCCCTCTACATGTCTCCTATGTCCTCCTTTCCCTTAATTTCTTCATCACAAAAAGTGTTTATCTCTCTCTTCTCTAAATAGTAATGCTCCTTAGACCTCATGCCTCTATGTAGCTATCTTCTTATTTCTGTTAGCTGCTGCCCACCCAAATAGCTCTGATTTCATCATTTCTATTTCCTTACCTCTCATTCATTCCACAAGCTACTTTTCAACCAAATTGTGCTTATGAGGGTCTCTAAGAACCTGGAAGCAGCTAAAACACCATCATCTTGATCCATCTTGTACTCCATCTTAAGTATCTCTCTCCTGAGACAACCCAGCCTAATATTCCCCTTAATTATTTGTTCTCTCTTTAAGGGACCCCCTCCCTTGGCTTACAAATGTTGGTATTTTGAAGGGCTTATTCCTATACTCTTTCTTGTTCAAAGTCTGCCTGAAAAACCTGATCCATTCCAATGGATTTGTTTACTAACTACATACCAACCACTCCAATAATGGGAGAGACCTCCAGCCCTCAGCTGTGCAGATTCATATAACAAAGTACATATTCCATGTTTCTCCCACGGGTGCCTCATACTCTTCTAGTTACCATCTTTCTCCAGTCTTACTCCACTTCTTCTAAGTGGTCTGTATGGGAAGATATGCCCCCAGGGCACAGATCCTTCTCAGCCTCCTCATATCTCACTAAGACAGCAATTCTTCAATCTCATTACCCTCCCTCATCTTCTCAACTGCTAAGTCCCAAACCACCATTCAGTCTCTCTCCCAAGCTCCAATTACATCCACCAATCTCCTTGAGGCATCTCTGGATCTCTCCAATCCATTCCCTCAACCTTTGCAAAGGGATAACTTCTTTCACATCTTAAAGCACCAGGCCCCACACAAGGTTATGTCTTTGTACCAGCTGTATGCTCTCTCTGGAAATTTGCCCTCACTTTTTCTATGCCCAGTAAACTTCAAGAGAGCCAGATTCTGGGGAACACTGCAGAATAGAAAGATTTTCATAAGTTTTCTCAACCTTTAAAAAATATATCATATTCTTTTCCTGCAATCTGCTCTTCTGTAATAAATAACAGAAAGGAGAAATTGCTCAAGAGAAAAAAAATCAAAAGAAACAACATAAAGCCAGGGTTAAAGCATTGCATTAACTGGATTTTCCTCCTCTTTCTTCCAGCTTCTTTGCATAGGTTGTGTTGTTTAGATCCTTTAGAAGAAGGGGTGGGGAGAATATTTGCCTCTGAGGAGAGGAATACCTTGGCTAATTTACCTTGCTTAGTTATGACAAGACTATAAGATCAATTTTATTATCCCCAGGTTAGAGGTGAAAAAACTAAGACTCCAACAAGCTAATTCACTGACCTAAAATATCACAATAGTAGAAGGCAACTGAGCTATGGCTCAAATTAAAGTCAGGGTGACTCCAAATCTCTTATCCTTTCCAATAATTAACACTGACCTTCCTGTTTCCATTTACCCTTTCAATTTTCCTAAGTATGCAAATATCAGAAAGCAATTTCTGCAGTATTTGTATAGAAAATGTCAATTGAAAAGCACAGTTCTAAATCCATCTCTACCCCAAATTTGCTTTTAATGTCTCTTCTTTTGTTTTCTTCTTTGAAATTGGTTGCTAATCATTTCAAATGTATAGCTTTAAAAAAAAACGAATTCAGGATCTTAAATAATTATTCAAACCTCTACTAAGAAGAATAGCACCCTAAAATAATCATGGAGTGTGTGATCTTCCTCTCCTGGACCGTCTAACAATTCTGAATGTTACCACCTTCCTGGTGCAGTCAAAGAAATCTTTTAAAATTCCACTGCAGTGCTGCTGGAAGACCATACGTCCCCCAGGATTAATCACAAATATTTTATAAAGATGAAGTTTCGTTATATCTTTGTTCTTTGTATCTTGGCTTTTGTTAGCGCATTTTAATTAGGATCTGGTATCTGCAATAAACAGTAAACATAAAGAGCTTTGCAAAAATGTATTAGACTGTTTGTTTTCACACTCTAATGCATATTTGCACAATTTTACCATGAAAAAGGGAAAACATGCTAAGCTCTTGGGCTCTATCCCAAATGTCCTGGAATAGAATCCGGAAATTACTAAAAATGCAACCAAACCTCATCCTATTCCAGCAATTAACCTAAGAAACAAGAGTCCATTCTCTGTATGGAAAAAAAACAAATAAACAAACAAACATTTTCTGAGGAAAGAAGTCTGTGGAGGAGAATCCTTCTCGATAACACACGTATCGCACTCTCCAAACCTGTTTTGAAATTTGGACTATTTCCCTTTTATGCTAAAAGAGCTTAATAAATTAAGTTGAGTAATGTTTTATTTTTCTCTTTCAGGGTGTTAAGAAAGCTTCTCCTACAAAATGAAAACTAGAAGGACTGCTAAACATAAAACAAGGAAGAAAAGATTCACATGTGGTCTCAGTTTTCAAAGGAGTTGGGGATTAATCTTCTTGCTAAATAGTTATACCCCACAATGACTTATTATTAAACAGTAGAGCTGTGAAGCATACTGATGACAAAAGATAGTGTGGGTTTTTGTTGTTATTGTTGTTGTTGTTGTTTTTATGGGAGCATATTCTAATCAAAAAGTAAAACTTTTATACTCTCCAAATGTGGCTCTTGTGTACAATTGTTATTGATACAACACCTTGATAGTGTTCAAATGATGCAAAATCATTAAAGTGTGGGAGATTCCGAGGTATAAAGTGATTTTTTTCCTTCTGTATCCACCCTTTAATATGTTCCCAATAAAACACAAGATTAAGTAATTTATTTTGTTGCACGATTTATTTATGGACTGAAACATAGTAAACAACAGATAAAAGGCATAGTCCTGGGCATCAAGTTAAAAGATAAAAATCATTACATTTTGTCAGAGAGAGACATATAAAAATGCCAACAGGAACTGTAAAGAAAGAAAAAGTGTTAGTTTAGAGGTCCCAAGACTAAGTTGTATTTCGTGTTTCTAACTCCCCTTCGGGGGAATTATATGCCTGAATTTAATTAGAAATCTGTTTTTTTAAGATTAAAGTTGTGAAAAAAGTTAAAAGGTTGGATCACACAAAATAAAAATGACTCTCAGAATCTTAGGGAATTTGAAATGGTAAACTTAAGAGTTTATTTCCTGCCAATTGTTTGCAGTAGGATTAAGAGATGTGCAGGAAGTATTAGTTTTAGATAAAAGCCAGCATTTTATAAAGCAATTCATTTTTCATTAGTTTCACATAATTTTGGCAAAATAGTTTTGTTCCAACAAAACTATTACATTCCAAGAGGTTTCTCTAAAATACAGCCATTAACTTCACATTAATTTAACCAGATCTATAATAGGCTGAACTAGAGGCAAGAAAGTACTAATCATTTTTTTTACAGAATATATTAGAATTAAAAGGAAAAAATACAAGATGAAAAATAATTCTTAAAACACCATAAAACTTCCAAATTTTTAAGTATGGTTGTGCATTTATTTAAAAGATAATTTCCTATAATATTTTAACCATATAAAATTAATAACATAACGTCTACATTGTTTTGTGCACAAGGTTATCTTGGAAATAGCAGTTATTTTTATTTAAAATTTCATTTTACATTAAGATTAATAAGATACATAAAATGTTCAAAACAAACCTATTAGCAGTGAGAACATTATTCACAAAGCCATAAACTATTCTTCCCTATGGTAGACTACCTTTAATGAAACTCCAAAATTTCAGCCAGAAGGCCCATGTAGCCAAATCGTGGAAGTTGCCCACCTCATTCTCAAATCTTGCTTGTTCTTTTAATGTTGTCCAGGTACTAGGGCTTGAACTCAGGGCTTGAGCAGTGTACTTTAGCCTCTTGGCCCAAGGCTGTCATTATACCACTTAAGCCACAGGTCCACTTCTGGATTTTTGCTGGTTAAGTGGAGATAAGAATCTCATGAACTCGTTGCTTGTTCTGGCTTCCAATAGTAATCCTCAGATCACAGCTGCCTAAGTAGCTAGGATTACAGGTATGAGCCACTGATAGCAGGCTCATTGTGAGATGGTTAATGTTCACTAAAATGTCAAAGATGTGGAGGAAGTTGAAGTGGAATAAGAGATCCCAAAGTTCTGGACAGAGAACATTTCTTATATAGTTTGCCTCCAGATTTACTCCCAACTAGTCCTCATTTTCATAGCTCCAGCCTACAGCCTCCTCTATCCTGCTTACCATAGCATTCTCCTACCAGTTCTCTCAAATTACATTCTTGTCCCCCATCTCAGCATCTATTCAGTAAACAGAAATTACTTGTAAAAAATGTAAATTAAGGAAGTGGCACTATGGCTCAGCCTATAATCTTAACTACTTAGTAGGTTGAGATCTGAGGATTGTGGTTGGAAGACTCTTATATCCAACTAACCACTTAAAAATAAAAGAAAAAAAAAAAAGCTGGAACTGGAGGTGGAGCTCAAGTGATAGAGGACTAGCCTTGAGCAAAAAAGCTCAGGGATAGGGCCCAGGCCCCAAGTTCAAGCCTCAGGACTGGTACCAAAAAAAAAAAAAAAGTAAATTGGGTCTTGCCACTCCTAAATTGAAAACCCTCCTTTGGCACCCCTTGCACCTAGAATACAATTTAGGTCCGTAGCTTGGTCTTTGATTTTTCGTGGCGGAGGCGGGAGGAGGGGGATCGGGGGATCGTCTTTGATCTGAGCTTCTGTTCCCCTCCTCCAAATAACACTAGTCTGTTCAGCCCAGTCCTTCAAATTCCCTTCAGATATCCTGGAGTCAATTACTACCCACTACCATGTACCAAGCACCAGGTATATGTTCTCATATTTCCACTTTGGTTAAGACGTTTTCCTCACCCAATTTTGTACCTTTTTTTATGACTCGCACAAATTCTCTCCTCTACATAGGATCCTGAGTCCCCTTTAAACATATCCAGCCAGGCTCAGTGTAGAACAGAAGCTTCTAATGCACATCATTCAAATAAGAAGTACACTTGCCAACATTATGCTGGTCTTGATGTGGGCCCAATCTAACATTAATCTATTCTCTAATTGTGAAATGTGAACTTATATTTTCTTTCCCAGGAAATTGTGACCCTTAAGTTCTTATGGACATAATATTAGTGTCGAGGTAAGGGCTTGGCAGATGTAATATCCAGCACAGGCTCAACTCAGGTCATGATAGAACCTCATGATGAGGTGGTTCTAACTGGAAAATCAAACTGGGACTTAGGTAAACAAACTAGGGGGAAAATAGGCATCTGTTCATTCACATATTCACCTCCAACACAGCAACTTCTTAATCTTACGAGATCTCTGTGCTCCATGATGGGAATAGAGAAATGAACAAAACATAGTTACTTATTTTTTATTTCCAATTCTTAGTTCCACATTATCATTTCATTGCATATGGTATGTGTATGGCACACACACACACACACACTACTTGATTCTCTGCTCAGTAGCTGTAAGTTTTCTTTTAAAAGAATAGTGAGTATATCATTGTCTATATAGAAAAACCAAGACAATGCAAAACAATGAGAACTAATAATAGAATTCAATTAAGTGGTAGATTACTGGAAAATGTACAAAATTCAATTCATTTCCTACAAACAATAATCAAGTAGAAATTATTCCCATTCATAATACCAATGAAAAGCACAAAATAGCTAAGAATAAACCTAATAAGAAATATGTACATAGAAAAGTCAAAATTTTGTGAGGTTCATAAAAGAAATTCTGTATAATTTGAATGGAACATCAAATTCTAAGATCCAAAAACTCATTGTAGATGTATCAACTGACCTCCAAATGATGTACAAATATTATGTAATTCCACTTACAATTTTCTAAACAGTTTTCAGGATAAGACAATAACATGTTTGTGTGAAGAGATAAATAAAAAAGAAATCCCTCCAAAAAATGAAAAAAAAATGTGTCTGTTATCTATTATTGTGCAACAAACTAGGCCAGAATTTAGCACCAGTGAAGTTTTACCATTTCACCTCTGTGAATCAGAAATGTAAGTTTGGTTTAGATTAATGCTTCTGGCTTCCACAAAGCTACAATTAAGGGAAAGAAATTACTCAGGAGCATGAATACCAAAAAGCAAGAATTGTAGAAGGAAATCTAGAGGCTACATATCTCAATAATGAAGGGGAAATTGCATTGTCCACATCACAACATACCAGGATGTTCCAGTAACTAAATATAGTACGTGTCTGATAGAAAACTAAACTCAAAAACAAAATAGAAATGTATATTTAAGTGATTACTACATTAAAATAGTGACCTCCAGATCAATGAGAAAAGAATAACTGATTAATCAATTAATCAATTTTGAGAAAAGTAGTTATTCACATCAAGGGGTTAGGTATGGAGAATCATTGGATTCCTACCTGTTAGATGATCAGGTCTGGGTGTTTAAACAGTAATTATATACACTGTTTAAATAGATAATTATATACACTTAGGAAAGGATATAAATGGATATACAAGTTTATCAGTCATATTTGTGTGTGTATGTGTGCACATGAGTGTGTACACATGTGTGCATGTGCACATATTAGTACTGGGACTTGAACTAGGGCCTCTTGCTCTCACTTGGTGTTTTTGCTCAAGACTGGAAATCTACCACTTGAGCCACACCTCCACTTCTAGCACTTTTTTCATTTTTGTTAACTGGTGATGTAAGTCTAATTTTGAACCAAGATCCTCAGATCTGAACCTAAATGACTATAGGTCTAGCTACACAGATGACTCTCATCTAACACATTTTATTTCTTAGAATGAGAGAGAAAATGGACTAGTTGTATTACAACAGCAACGCTTTTACTCACCTCACATTAGGCACTGTTAAGTATTACATATATGTTAATTTACTTGAATTTCAGAACTACCTTATAAGACATCTCTAGTATTTCCCAATCTTAAAATATGGAAACTAAGGCATAATTTAAATTGTCTACTGTACTAGTCATCTATTGTTACATAACAAATTATATTATACCTGAATTTGTCAAATATATGTGTAATATAATACGTTTTCTGAAGCAACTTAACTAGGTCCCTCATGCTATTACAACCAAGATGTCAGGGCTGCAGTTATCTGAAGACTTTATGGGACTAGAGAAGTCTACTCGTCCAGCTATTGGCAAGATGATTCTTTTGGCTTCTTGCTGGCTGGTGGTAGGAGGCAAGCATCAGTTCTTTGTCTTTTGGCACTCTCCTTAGAGACTTGAGGGGCCGCTGGACATGGTAGCTAGCTTCCACAATGAGTTCAAGATGGGAAGGGAAGAGAGCACCTGATGGCTTTTATATCTATCATTGGATAGATGGTACACTCCATCTTTTCCACAATATTCTATTCATCAGAAAGGAGTTACTGAGTTAAGCTCATATTCGTAGAGTGGGCAGGAGGGGAAGTGTTCTACCATTTAGAGGGAGGAATGTCATAAAAATGTGAACTTATTTTAGAACAACCACTAGTCCTGTAAAACCTGGCTAAAAGTTTGTGCTCCCAACCATACACAGCCTCTCTTATATCATTCCCTCCTCATATCAGTTCCTGTGTACGGAATATCTCATGATTTAAAGGTTAAATATAAAAACTTAAAACATTACATGAATCATAGGCAAATGTGTTGCTTTATAAGTGCTAGAATAGGTGAGGTCTTTCTAAGTATGATGCCAAAAGTGGAAGCTAAAGGAGAAAAGGCTTTTTAGCTACATTAAAAAAATTATATGTCAGGGTTGGTTAGGTGGCTCAGTGGTAGGGTGCTAGCCTTGCATGCATGAGACCCTGGGTTTCCTCATTCCTCAGTACCACATAAGCAGAAAAAGCCAGAAGTGACACTGTGACTCAAGTGGTAGAATGCTAGCCTTGAGCGGAAGAGCTGAGGGACAGCGCCCAGGCCCAGAGTTCAGGCTCATGACCAACAAAAAATAAATTAAATAAATAAATAAATAAAATAAAATGTCTACATTTCAAAAACCACATCAACAAAGTTAAATGTCAAATACAAAACTTGTAAAAATATACACAATATATATGACAGAGGTAGAGTTCTTTTAATAAGAGATTACCTGGGTGCTGGTGGCTTCCACCTGTAGTTCTAGCTACTCTGGAGGCTGATTTCTGAGGATAGCAGTTTAAAGCCAGCCTAGACAGGAAAATCCACACAATTCTTCTCTTAAGCACTAAAACAGCTGGACATAGAGCTGTGGTTCAAGAGTGTTAGCTTTAAGAAAAAAAATCTCAAAGACAGTGCTCAGGCCCTGAGTTCAAGCTGTGAGACCCTACCAACACCCCCCCCCCACACACACACACTCACAAAGAGAGATGGCCTGACGATCACTATGATAAAGATAAGTACATTAATTTATTCAGTCTTTTGAAATAAAAAAGCAGCAGTTAAAACAAAATTTGTATTTTCTTTCAAGTTATCAAAGAATGGAGAAATTATGATCATTTCAGGATCTGGAGGGAAGTGGAATTTGAAGTCTCAAGAATGTATAAGTAAATTGACACCAATTCTGCAAAGAAGTTTTCAATATACACCAAACTTACAGAGTTGTATGTCCTTTCACACAGCAATTTATCTTGAGAACTAATTGGACAAAGATGCATATATAAAGATGCTCACAGCAGCATTTTTTATTATATTCAAAAAGTCTGAAGCAAACTAAATGTCCAAAACTGAAGGTTTTCTTAAATAAATGATGGTAGAGCCATTGAATGATGGAATACAATGCCATTAATGTTTTAGAAGTATATTTACTGACACAGAGAAAACTTGTGAGGTTAAATAAGTAAAGAGCATATTTAAATGACAAGTATTAACAGTATACAGTTTTCCAAAGAAACTTAAACTATACGCGTAGAGCATATGTTAACAGTGTTAAAGTGCTATATGGAACAGAATATTAATAGGGTTATCTTGAGATGATTCAATTTGGGGCAATTTTTATTTTCCATTTTATTTTCATCATGTTTATCCCTGTTGTTATTTTTTTAATAATTCCAAGTCATAAATCCTAAATTATAGCTTCAAATGAGCCTCTAGCCTTTTTCCTTTCTCCCTTTCTAAGTGAATAAAAAGATATGGAGTCAGGAACCTGTTAACACCAGTTAGTAGTCATTAATCTCATTACCCATAGACGGCCTCTGTAATTTGCATAATAAAGAAATGAGTCTGAAATCCTGTCCAAAGATCCACAGCAGGTATTCCAATATTATTTACCAGTATTCCAATACTAAGCTAAGAAAATGTTGAGCAGCACATCTAAAATGCATACATGTTCAACTTTAATGCAAGAGATCAAAAACTTAAGTGAATATGGGCCTATCACACCTCAAAGGCTCACAGTAGCTCTTGCTTACTGTTGCCTATCCCAACTCAAAGCTGCTTCTATATCATTTGCCTCTGTCATTTTAGAGATGGCTGGAAATTTAATTTTGAATATGAAAACTTCTGAGGCTGTATACACAAGTATATAATTAACAGTTAATTATTCATGTTGAAAGTTAGCCAGGGACAAATAGACAATCCATTTATTTCTCTATGTTCTAATGGATTAATGTTTTAAATTAAATTAGCCAAATTCTGGCAAAATTTCTATAAAGAAAAACAGAGTCCAAGAAAACAGGTGACAATTTTGTTTGATATTCAAACAGCAGCTCATATTAATGTCAATATTTTTAAAAGTACAAACCGACTGTATAAATTCCATAATAATGAAATGTATTTTGAAAGGCAATAGCCAACAATTTACAATATAGTGAGTAACTCTTAGGAAAACAGTGCTAAGGCTTGCATTTTGAATGTCTCTCAAAGGCCAAAATGTACCCTGTCTTAGTACAACTGGGAGTTTTCAGAAACCTTTAAGAGGTGGGGCCTAGTAGGAGGTCTTACATTTTGGGGGACTGTGCTGTCAGAAGAAATATTGGGACCCTTTCCCTTTTTCTTTCTCTCTGTCTTTGCCTCTCATCCACCACGAAGTGAACAGCTTCCTCCCTCATACATCCCCACCCTGATGTATTGCCTTGCCACATGTCCAAGAGCAATAGAGTCAACCAACAATGAACAGAAACCCCAATACTAGAGGCACAAATAAGCCTTTCTTCTTTAAAAGTTGATGATCCCAGGTATTTTGCTTCAGTAATGTAAAACTTGTTAACAGAAAGGGATTTTCTATTCTAAATGGTAAGAAAGAGTAATTTCATTTTCTTTTCTTCCTAAATTAATAAAATCCCACAAATTCCTTTACTCCTCTAAAATAATGCATATAAATGTATAGGCTTTGGAAATTACTTGATCAATTTATTTTTTGGGAAGATTTCTATTTGCTAATATTTTCCTATATTACCATTATTTATTTTTGGAAGGTAAATACTGGCTCAATGGTACTTGACCTTGTAGAATATTAAAGAAAAGTTTCTATCCTTTTAGAGAGCTATTAATTCCCACTGAGAACTAACTTCTTTGAAAGTACTAAATAAATAATAAGAATAAAGTTATAATATCCAATGTCTGATTCAGCATCCAGCTTAATGAGTTTTAAGGTAATGTTAAGTGCTTTGAAATCTTCAGAGTAGAAAGGACAATATACTGCATAACCCATTTGAAACAATACTACTCTATTAGAAATTAATATCATTCTTGATTTTATTTCAATATTTCCACTTCAATCTTTCCTGCTTTATTGGATTCCAAGGTTTCTGTGTTAGATCTGCCCTGGAGAACATCCCTTCTCCCACGACCCCCACCCCCCTTGTCTTCGTGAAGGGTAGCACATAGTCTTACCAGAAATCACCTGCCTGATACCAGTAATCACCTATAATTGTCAATCACCTGACTGTGAGTTAGCAAATAGACCCCAGGCTCTGAGGTCACTTCCACATCCTCTGAGGTCACTTGTATCTACATCCTCTGTAGCCACACCTTCTCCTTGCCTTTTCCTATATAATCTCTCTCCACCATTAGTTCTCCAGGCATGTCTACCTCTGGTGCAGGCCAGCAGTTTGGTTCTCCTAATAAGCTCTCCTCTACCTGAACCACATGGTGGTCTCCTTTTGGCAATTTTTGCATAGAAGGGAATTGTTCTGCCCTACAGACCTAACATTAAGGAAATACAGAAATAAGCAAGACTTCTTTGGTGCTCAGAAATTGTTTAGGGATGGTCCTTTCTATCACTGATATTTAATACAGGCTTACTGAGTTGAATAATATCAAATAATATCACAAAGAGACCTATATTCAGCAACAGAAACAAGTTAGGTATTGAAAGACTGGGGTTCTTGCCTTACCCCTCTTTTTACTATCTGGGTCTTCTGGATGGCCATATACTTACTTATCTGGGCCTCAGACCCCTTGTCATTAAAATGATGACTAGTGAGTTAATCTCTACCTGCTGTTTTCTTTAAGCATATATAAGCACAGTAGGCCACGAAAATGTGCTAAGAGTATCTAAATGTGTGGCTTATACTACAGTATAGGGATACTTTACTAGAAATTCTTGCCTAAGGCTTCCAGTCTATGAGTACTTCACACTCATATAGCTAGAAAACCAAATTCCCTCTCAAAGAAGGTAACACAATTATCTTCAAATATATATTCACCTTGGTTAACAATATACCTTGTTCATGGTACTTTGGGAAGCATCACTTTGTGCCATAACTTACCTATGCTGAGTAAATAAACATGTTTAAGTGAATCCAAAGGTCCCATTTGTAAACTATACACAAGTTCCTAAGAATTAAGATATGGGGGGGATCAAAGTAAACAAAAGGCTGTTGGTAATGAGCATCCTCCTGCTGCTTCCATTTTCAATATTGTCAAGAATCCATTTCATAAAACTTAAGTGGGGATTTTATTCAAATCCACTCTGATTTTGTTCCTGGTTTTTTTATTCAAAATCCACTCTGATTTTGCCCTGCTCCCCTGAGATGAAGACAGTGAGGGCCATTTCTCTGAGAGTTTCACAAAAAGCTAGCTACACAAAGCTGTGTCTCCCCTGGGGCGTCAGCATACTTCTTTTCTAAGGGCTGATGTGTAATTTATCATGCTTCCCTTTTACCCAGCCTGCCAAAAAACAAAAAAACAAAAAACTTAGAACCGATGTGGAAACTCAATCACAGCAACCATGAGAACAATTACATTGAGCATAGTTTCCTCATCCCTTCCTGTATCCTGCTCCTCTATTTTATTAACTTTGTTTTTAAATTGGTTTTTACATAGAATTGCGAAGTACAGATACTGCAAAATGAGCCTAACGTGTAAAAATTATGGTCTATAGCCACAGAACAACATCCTCCACATCTACATAAGGATATTAAAATGAAGGGCAAATTTATTTGAAGGTGAACAGCATGATATCAACAAAATTTAGACAAGTAGTAATTTGTTTATTAGATGCTTCATCAAGTGTCTCAATCCATTTTGCTTTATTAATCTCTTAGGGAAATTTGAGACCTCTCTGAACACTAAGCATGCTCAATTAAATTAAATATTTTGTAAAAATGCATTAGCAATTTTTAGGTGAGCATCTACCTTCAAAGTGCAATCAAAAATCTGTGTCCCCAAAAGTTCATGTTACTTGGGGAAACATTGGCTGCTGTAACAAATCAAAAACACACAAGACTCAAACACAACCGAAGTATTTTCCAAGTCTTTGCCAGGCCCAAAGAAACATAGGTCCCATGGTTTCCCTTATTTGCAATAACTAGTACATATCTGAAACAAGCAGAAACAGTCAGATAAGTTGATGTTAGGTGAAATGAATCCCAGGATAAGGACTCAAATGTTTTTTCTTTCTTGCTATTTTTTCTAACATATTTATAAGATGATTTCTTTGTTGCTTTGTATGTCCCTCCCCCACAATATAACCCCTGCTTTCACTGTATTTGATGTTGGTATAATTTGTGGAGGGGAAGGGAAAAAACAAATTGTTTAAATAGGTATACAGGTGGACCCATTGCAACAATGAGATGTACAAGACGTTATGTCGAAAAATGAACTTTACAACTTGAGGGGGGGGTGTAGTCGTGGAGGTGGGAGAACAGGGAAGGTAGGGGAAAAACAAAGAAGGAGGCAACAATGCTTGATAAAAAAATGTACTCATTACCTTACTCGTGTAATTGTAACCCCTTTGTATGGTATTTTCACAATAAAAATCAAAACAAAAACAAAAAAACCCCACAACCGACGTGCATATTTTGTTCACCTAATCCTGAGGGAGTCTTTCCTAACTAGCAGGCAGATCTCTACTTAGTATCTCAGGCTCCTTCTATCTTTGGCTTCACAACCCCAAAGGTCACCCAGCTACCACAAAGGGAAAAAGAAAGTAAATACTAGACTGAAAACAATAGATCACTCCCGCTTATAGCCCATTATGAGGACAAGATGTAAAGCCAAGGGGTAGGAGTATGGAGATGGTGGATTTAAGGCTAAGAAATGTGGGTCATTGCCACAGGCCAGTATAAGCACCCCATCTTGTAACAATGAGTGATCATTAGCATAAATTGATTCTTGTCAGAGTAGGATGCTGGGAGAAATTAGCCACTGATTAAAAGACAGTTAAATACAACCAAGAAATCACAACAAAGGCTAAAGAGTCAAATGACACAAACCTGATATCATAAATGGACATTGACCTTCCAAGTATTGAGTCCATAGGACTTGGCAAGATAAGCCAGATAACTCAGTTCAGGGTCAATCTAATTTTCTTTTCATGAAAGAAGGCTCTTTGCTCAATGTCACAACATATAATACATACCTCTGAAAGATTTTTATTAGTAATAGAAATCAGAAAATGTTTTTGTTAAGCCACATATCCTGACTTTTATTCATGAAATACAGCCATCAGCTGGACTCTGGGCCTAACTCAGCCAATCAAAAGCCATGCTTTGGACAACCTAGTTTTCTGTGGCCCTCAGATTCTTAGTGGGAAAATAAAAATCAAGAGACTGGACCAGCCAGGCATGGTAGCTTACACTTGTAATCCCAAAAATTCAGGAAGGAGAGACTTAGGAGAACTGAGGTTTCAGGACAGCCTGGATAAGGTTAGCAATGTGCTCATCTCAACCAATAAGATAGGTGTGGTGGCATCAGTTTGTGGTTCCAGATATAAGGGATATTTCCATAGGTGGATTGTGTTCAGAGGCCAGCCCAAACAGAAACATGAGACCCTATCTGAAAAACAAAACACAAATGGTTGGGATAGAGTCATAGCTCAAGTGGTAGAGCATTTGCCTAGCAAGTACAAGGCCCTAAGATAATTGCTAATATTCTATTAAGATCCAACGGAAAAACTCAGCAATCTGAGTGGCAATATAAAACCAATTCAACCTGAACACATTCTTTTTCTTTTCTTTTTTTTATTGTGAAAATACTGTAGAGAGGGGTTACAATTACATGGGCAAGATAATGAGTACATTTGAACAGATTATTTTTCTAAGTTAATAAATTACATTTTAGCACCAAAAGTAAACCAAATTATTTAATAGACATACCCATTGGTTGAATTTTGAGCAAGTAAATAGTTTGTTAAATCCAATGGTTTGTTAATATCACCCATTGTGAGGAAGGCTATTCTGTCAATTAGTTATTTTTTTCTATTTAGCTAAAAGACTAATTAGCTGTTTTCAAATAAGAAGAGTTTCACTAGGCCTTCATCTTTTTAGAACCATGACGTTGCATTTAATCGAATCACGTGAAACTCAATACATGACTTTGTAACCTAGTTCTCTGAAAGAAGAGTGCACTGAGGTTAATTAATCAAAATGTGGTAGATGGAAGTAAACACTAGTCTTCACCCACTGGGTGTTTTTCTGGCCAGTTTAGTAAATAGATAAATGTCTAGTTTAGTGTGCTGAATCATAATGAGGTTCCAATAAGCTCCAAACTGTAACTTCCCTTGGGCACATTCTTTAAACGGTGCCAGAGCCAAGACACAGCTGCCCAAGAAAAGTACTCCTATGCAGTACCACTTTCCAGTCACCTCCCCAGCATCAGATAGAACTTCATCTCTCTAATGTTCACTATGTCTCCCTGCAAGTGTCCTCCCAAAGAATTACCCAATTTAAGTTGAAATTTTAGTTTGACAATTGAATAGCAAATTATCTCACTTTTACATAATTTCATTTTAAAGCCTCCCCTGCAAATATAGAATTCATATACATGTGTGTATATATATTGATATATATATGCATATATCACATTTTCTTGATTCATTCCATGTACTAAGGGACAACTTAGTTGTGCTGGTAGCTTTAGTATGACCTTGTTTGTGATCACTTGGGTAATGCCCAGAAATGGGATTGCTGGGTCATAGGGGAGTTCCATGTGGAGTCTTTTGAGGAACCTCCATACTGCTTTTGGAGTGGTTGAACAAGTTTACTCTCCCACCAACAGTGCGGGTTCCCTTTTGGCCACACCCCCTCCAGCATCTGTTGTTATGAGATTCCTTGATTATAGCCATTCTAACTGGGGTGAGATGGCTATGCTTCCATCAGAAAGAATGACATTGTTCCATGTGTTAGGAAATGGAAAGCCTTGGGAAAAAATCATATTAAGTGAAGTAAGACAGACCCAAAGAAATATAGGTCCCGTGATTTCCCTTATTTTCAATAATTAGTATAGGAATAGGATAATCTTATCAGATGAGCAGAAAAGCTCAAAAGCTAAGTACAAATGAAAATATATGATGATGCTAAGCAAAATGAACCCCAAGATAGTGACACGAGAGGTTTTTCTTTGTTGTTGTTAATGTACTATGTGATTTTTTTGTTTCTTTTGTATGTTCCTCCCTGCTATGGTATATCCCCTGTTGTCACTGTACTTGATTTTGGTGCCCTGCATCTTGTATACACATTTGTCTAATTTGGGGGAAGGGAAGGGGAATAACAAAACACTGAAACAAGGACACAGGATGACCCATCGCAACAATGATGCCCATAAGACACTGTGCTGGAAATGAACTTCACAACTTCGGAGGTGGGGGAAGGAAGGGATAGTGGGAGAAAAACAAAGTAGGGGTAACAATTCTTGATAGGAAATGTACTCACTACCTTATTCATGTATCTGTAACCCCTCTGTACAGCATCTTTACAATAAAATAAAATTAAAAAAAATAAATAAAGCCTCCCCTGCCCCAAAGAGGTTTGGTGCAGGCAGCATTATAGATTATACCCAAGCAAAGAAGAGGAGAGTAGGTTCAGAAAAGGATTCAATGAGAGCAAGGAGAAAGTGTAGATGAAGAAGGGTAATCTTTCTAAAATGCATAGCTAGGGAAGCAAACTAAAACCAGGTCATAAATGACTAAGTACAGGAGATTGAAGAGTTTGAGCTTTGATCCAGTGATTGGTAGAGAATGGAGAATCCCTGAGAAGTCTTTTTGGGTGGGGGGCAGGTAATTAGGGTTTAAACTCTGAGCCTTTCACTCGCCAGGCAACCACTTTACTAATTGAATATGCCTCCATCCTTTTTTGCTCTATTTTTCAGATTAGTGCTTTACACATTTTTCCTGCTAGCCATGGACCATAATCCTCCTACCTATGCTTCTGGGCAGCTGGGGTAACAAATGTACACCACAGTGCCTGGTTTATTCTTTGAGATAGAGTCTTTTTTAACTTTTTTGTCTAGTTGGCCTTGGACTGTGATCCTCCTATTTCTACCTTCCAAATACAAGTATTTGGCAACAGTGTAGAGGATCTGGGGACAAAAGTGGAGGTGCATAACTTTGTCCCAGCTACTCAGAAGGTTGAAGCACAAGGATTGAAAGACCAAAAGAAAAGGCATTAAGGGGCTGGACGTCTGCCTCAAGTGGCAGAGTACTTACCTATCAAGCCCAAGGCCCTAAGTTCAAACCTTAATTCTGCCAAAAAGGAAAAGGAAAAGAAAATGTATTTGGGGGCTGGGAAGGTGGCTCAGTGGTAGAGTGCTAGCCTTGCATGCATGAGGTCCTGGGTTTGATTCCTCAGTACCATATAAGCAGAAAAAAACGGAAGTGGTACTGTGGCTCAAGTGGTAGAACACTAGCCTTAAGCTGAAGAGCTGAAGGACAGCGCTCAGGCCCAGAGTTCAGGCCCCATGACCACCTTATTTCTTACTGATTACTTTCAGTTACGTATTACCTAAAGTAGTCTGTTACCAAATATACCTTATAATTTAGATCAGTGCTTCTCTATCTATTGGGGAAGACTGTGGTATTATGCTTTGTTTTGTTGTAGACTGAAATGTTTGTCCAGTTACAATGATGAAAAATTAAAAGGCAAATATAATAGAAAAAATAGGATCATTTTCTAATTTTATTCAATGAACATAAAACAATTTCATCAAATGCCTTCCTTTCAGTTGTCACTGAAGGCCAGGAGCAATTTCAAACTGACAAAAATCCACAGGCCGGCTGGACACCAATGGCTCATACCTATAATCCTAGCTACTCAGGAGGCTCAGATATGAGAATTGAGGTTTCCAGCCAACCCAGGCAGAAATGTCCATGAGACACTTATCTCCATTTAATTGCCAAAAAGGCCAGAAGTGGAGTTATGACTCAAGTGGTAGAGCACTAGCCTTGAGCTAAAAGAGCTGAGGGACAGTGCCCAGGCCCTGAGTTCAAGCCCCATGACTGGCACAAAAAATAAGAAAATAAATCCACAGGTTATATTATGAGCCACAGTGGTCTGGCTGGGAAAAGCACATACCCTAGAAGCACAGGGATATTGATAACCTCTAAGTGTGTCCTGGAACCCCCTAGTTCCTTTAAGAGCTGAATGACAATTGGGCTAAAACCATCAGACACAAAGTCTAGCTTGGATTCATGAAATAATTTTTTAAACTAAGCAGAGTTTTTATTAGATTTGGGTCATCGGGGTGTTTCCCTCCTACTTCACTTTGCTTTCAGCAACCACTGAGAGTGATACTTAAACACGTTAGCTCTGATGAGCAATGCCAGAAAAAATACAATCAAACAAAGCAACTAAATTAATAATTTATAGACTAACAACTATGTGAAAATATAAGGCAAGTGGAATTAAATTAGGGGAAAAATGTAATCCAAATTAGAGTGTGTCTCAATTAAATTAGATTTCCCCAACTGTGTTGTAAACTTTAGTCAAAGCAAGTAGCACTGCAGTGACCTTAACATCACTAATGGTAACTTGACTTGAAACATATGTGGTATATTTAAAGCGCTAAATAAATAATTTCATGGATGTTTTTCTTAAGCTGAAATGGTAAAAGAAAATAAAGGCTTCGCTTTATAGTGTAATATAATAGTTACTAATTAGGCATCTGTTAAGCTTCAGAGACTTTGTCTCTTTAAAACACTTCCAACAACCCTAAGAATTATATTCTCCCATTTGGAAGAATGGAAAATTGAGGCTTAAGGAGGGTAAATATATGGTCTACTGTATCTTGTCTGGATCATCAAGTTTAGTCAATCTGAAGGCTGGAGGTAGCCTGGCTCACTTTCCCTTTTTAGCTTGAAATGAAAAGACATATGCTACTCCTTGACTTCCACTGAGTGATAAAACCCCTTGCAAGTGCCACAGGGATGTCCTTGTCCCTTCACCTATCAATCTTTTGTAAAACTTTTTTTTTGTCAGTCCTAGGGCTAGAATTCAGGGCCTGGGCACTGTCCCTGAGCTTTATTTGCTCAAGGCCAGCACTCTACCACTTGAGCCACAGCACCACTTCCGGCCTTTTCTGTTTATGTTGTACTGAGGAATCTAACCCAGGGCTTCATGCATCCTAGGCAAGCGCTCTACCATTAGGCTATACTCCCAGCCCCAAACTTTTCCTTTTTAAATAATTTCATACTGAGAAAAAAAGCTGCAAAAAGAATCCAGCATTCCCACACACCCTTTACCCATTTCCCCTAATTTTAATATTTTATATAACTATACTAACATTATCAGAACCAGGAAATTAACATTGCTACAATACTATTAATTAAGCTACAAACCTTATTTAATGTTGCCAGATTTCCCATGAATGTGATTTTTTCCCTATTCCAGGATCCAATCCAGGATCCCACATTTGCATTTAGTTTTTATGTCTCCTTAGGCACCTTCAATCTGTGACAGGCTTGACATTTGGATTTTGTTGCATGTTTTCTCATGATTAGATCAAGGTTAGTTATGGTTTAGAGAAAGAACACCACAGAGATGTTGTGTCCTTCTCAGTGCACCATGTAGATAATGTGTCTTGTTATGGGTGATGTTAAATTTGCTTACCTGATTAAGGTATTGTCTGCCAGATTTCCCCACTGTAAAGTTACCATTTTCCCCTTTATAATAATACTTATTCATAATGAATATTTATTTAGGGGAAGATGCCAGCCTTTTAACTTTGGCTTAGCATCAGATTGATTTGGGTATCTATGATGCAGACTTCAGTCACTGTCTGTGTATCTGTTCAGAAGAGGGTAGATAGTTGGAGTAGAGTATCAGAGATGAATCCACTCATCCTTGAGGAAAAGGAATGACAGCCTTCGTGAACAAGATGACCATCAGAGATGCAAAGTGAGGATAGCTCAGTAGAGAAAAAAATAAAGCCATGAAGATCCCTGAAAGGATTGTAACCTGTCTCCTACCCACTGTGCAATATCTCTTAGTTCCTTTTCAGACATGTGGCCTTCCAGCTAGATGCCACATTTTCCACCTGGATAAGGTCCAGGGGTAAATTCTCAGCCATAACACAAGTGGGTACACTCACCTGTGTGGGTGGGTCTCATCTATGACAAGCTTGCTTTCTTTGACATGACCATAGAACAGAGCTCCTTAATCATGTTTATATACTTCAGGCATTCTAGGGAGTCTTGCTGAAGACATCAGCAAAACAATGCATAAAAGCTACAATAGATTCTAAAAGAAATCAATCATAGTAAGTTATTCAAACATTCTTAAAATAGATTTGTGATATATTACTATATCTAGTAAGGAATTCTTACAATTAACAATGTTTTGAAGTATGAGAATAAACCGCATTTGAGATGTTTGTAATAACTGTAATGTGTTACAGAAATGCCAGTGACTTCCACTAATGATGAAACCATTTGTGTGGCTAACATTACTGTGGTTTGTTGCTTGTGATTGAAAGAAATGCTAAATTTCTGTTAGGGGTTTTCTATCCAAGTTCACAGACATTCTGAACTCAAGATATCAGATTAGGAACTTACTCCTGATGTCTGGGCAACAGGAAGGACATTTCAAACCCAGAATGGCTCATGGAATAGAACTGCCTGCCTGCCATCCTATTTACCTCTGGAGTGCTACTTTTGAAAGAATTTCTCTGGGCATTAATGGTGCATGCCTGTAATCCCAGCTACTCAGAAAGGTGAGATAGGAAGATCATGGTCCAAGGTTAGCCAGTGCAAAGGGCTAATCTAAAAAGCAAACTAAAATTAAAAGGGCTGGAGGCCCGGCACAAGAATCAGTCCACAAGCTCAAAGCTCTGAGCTCAAGCCTCAGTATTGTAAAAGTGAATATAAAATAAAATGAGAATTTCCATATTGTTTGAATCAGTACATCCCTTTTGCCATATAGATCTCTTAATTATGATTGCTGCATTTTAACTCATCACTTCTTAAATTTTTTGGTCTTAGGATCTGTTTCCAATCTCAAAAATTATTGAGTACCTTCAATAACCTTAATATAGGTAATATGGATCAATGTTTACAACATTAGAATTTAAGTCTTCAGATATTTTTAATTCATTAAAAATAACAATAGTCAAGCCATTACATGTTAACATAAATATCATTTTTATGAAAAATAGCTGTTTTCCAAAACAAGAGAAATTAGAGAGAAGAATGGGCATTGTTTTACATTTGTGAAAATCCCTCTTGTATCTGGTTTAATAGATGACAGCTGGATTCTCATGTTTGCTTCTGCATTCAATATGTTTCACTATGTTGTTTCAGTTAAAGTGTATGAAGAACATCCAGCCCCACATCGCTATGTTTGGAAAAGGGAAGAGTAATTTAATAGCCACTTTAAATAATCATGAATATTCTTTTCTATATTATAATAAAACTTGATAAGTGGTAGTTTCTTAAAATTGAGTTGAGGTGTGGAATCCGAAATCATATCAATGAACCTTTCATATTCATGTGAACTCATTAAAATCCATTATTTGATCTTGTACTTTGCATGGGTCTTTTACCCAGGCACAATTTGTGACATCACAATTGGAAATGTTGAAAAATATTAGTACCTTGAGTTATTGAGGGCTTCCAAATATTGCCACAATTCATTATATAATATAAAAATTCATTACTGGTTAACATTGCCACAGAACTCATTTTTTTTTAAAAAAAGTTGCTTGTATTGAAAAACTGTCAAGTTCATGGTGGTGAATTAGAAGTCTTCCAAAATTATAATTTTCACTTGAAAGCTCAAATGTTATCATTGGCAACAAATACTGTCAGTTGTTTTCCTTGAAGTGACAGGCTTGCTGACTTCATTTTTGGAGGAAATGTCTGCCAAATACCATAGCCTGTCTATCAGTCGTTCTTTCAAGTAAAAATGGTTTTCCATGAAAAAGTGGCTAATTCAGATCACAACTCACACAACTGCATGAATAGTTTACATGAAGACAACCAGCATATCTTGTTATACAGCAGAAGTTTATTATATATACTTCCTGTTCGGTCATAAAACATTAGGTATACTTGAAGGTCAAAATAGAATTAATAATTTCTATGGTTTAATTTGTAATGATCATATATTTAACAGATTTTTTTTCCCTGCACACAAGACCATAAAGAATACATTCATTACTAACATTTTTGTTATTGTGTTTGGGGCATATATTAATCGTACAAAGGGATTTCATTAAGATATTTTAATACATTCATATAACATACTTTGACCACTCTATTACTTTCTTATCCTCCCTACCTTCTCCCTTTTATTTCTACATATCTAATGGTTCCCACTTTTATTTTTATGTTCTTTCCCCTAGATTCCGTGTAAGAGGAAAAAAAAGTAATATTTTTCTTTCTGAGTCTAGCTTTCTTTCACTTAATGTAAGGATAGTCAGTTTCATCCAATTTCCTATAAAAGACCATTTGATTCTTATTTACAGCTGAATAATACTCTATTATGTCCATTCATTAATGGGCACCTGTGTTGATTCCAATTTTGACTACTGAAAACCGTGCAGCGATAAACATGGACTATTATGCACAGCTAACAGTATCACACTTTTTTTTGTTTGTTTGTTTTGGAGGTCATGGGGCTTGTACTCTGGGCCTGGGCACTGTCCCTGTGCTCTTCAGCTCAAGGTGAGAGCTCTACTGCTTGAGCCACAATGCCACTTCCGATTTTCTAGTGGTCTGTTGGTGATAAGAGTCTCACGGACTTTTCTGACCAGGCTGGCGTTGAACTACGATCCTCAGATCTCAGCCTCCTCAGTAGCTAGGATTAAAGGCGTGAGCCACCAGCACTCTGCTAGTATCACACTTTTTTTATTTTCTCTTTGTGGAATTGGTGTGGCCCTAGATATTTATACACAAAAAGATACCACTGTCTTCATTTGTGCCAAGGAACCAACATTGAAAAGCTTACCTGTTATTTTTTGGGTTTTTGTTTGTTTGTTTATTTGGTAACCCTAGCTACTCAGGAGGCTGAGATCTGAGGGAGGATAGCAAGTCAAACCCAGACTGAGTAGGAAAAGTCTGTGAGATTCTTATCTCCAATTAACCACCAAAAAACCTGAAGTAAAGCTATAGCTCAAATGGTAGAGTGGGGGGGGGGGGAAGCCCTTGTGCAGCTCTGAGGCTCAAAGTTCAAGCCCTAGGACAAGCACCAAAAAAATAATAATAATAATAATCCAGTGTCAATTATTTTGTCATAGCAGCAGGAACCGGTAAGAAGGTAAGATGTTTGTAGTTTGTATGTTGGCAGACCATATGTTCTAAAACCTAGGACAGCCACACGTTTATACTTTGGACACAAACTCACAGGCCCACCGCCTATAATTATAGGCCAACTTGCTGTTACTCTTCAAAAATCCTATCTCATGTTTCCCTGTTCTTCCTCCAATTTGCCTAGCCTTATCTAGCCAGTAGCTCAGTAGTCTTGGTAGACTCTTCTCCTTGCTAGGAAATGACCCTCCTCAAGGTACCATGTCTCCCCATACAACCTTCTCTAAGTGATTCTGCAGATTCTCCTCTATCTCCAAGGCTCTCCTATCCAGCCATCTCACTTATTCTGTGGATTCAATTATTGTTTATATTCTAATGCTATCAAGTCTTCTCATCCCATCACTTCCTCTTTTGAGAAGGCTTATATATCTACGGTCACTTAGAAATCACTTACGGCATCAGGCACAGGTAGATCATATTATAATCCCAACTGCTTAGAAGGTAGAGATTGGGAGGATCATGAGTCCTGGCTAGCCCAGGGGAAAAAAAGCTCAGGAGACTCCATCTCAAGAGAAAAGACTGGGACTGTTGCCAGCTACCTCTCATTCCAAACACAGCAGGAAGTACATAAATAGCAGGATCACAGTCCAGGCTAGTGGGGAATAAAAGCAAGACACAATCTTTAAAATAACCCGAGTAAAAGGGCTGGAGGTGTGGATCACATGAGAGAGTTCCTGCCTAGTATACACTAAACCCTAAGTTCACATCTCAATACCACAAGAAAGAAAAAGAGAGAGAGAGAGAGAAAGAAGGAAGGAATGAAGGAAGGAAAGAAAGAAGGAAGGGATGGAGGGAGGGAGGGAGGGAGGAAGAAGGAAGGAAGGAAGGAAAGGAGGGAGCGAGGGAGGGAGGGAAGGGAGGAATTAGAGAGGGAGGGAGGGAGGGAAGACTAGAAAAGAAATCCTTTAGGTTGTCTCTTAGGCACCTTTGAAATAAGTGCTCCAAATGGAAATCTCCTGTTCTTATAGTTGCAAGCTAGCATTTCTTCCTTTATTCTATATTTCAGCACATGACCAGGTGGCAAAGAATGAAAGTCTCCTGTCAGCAACCAGCACCAACTTTCCAGCCAAGTAAGTAACCCATCCTGAAAGTGAACCTTCCGGCTCTGTCAAGACTATAGATGACCAAAACACCAACCAGTATCTTGATTCCAACTTCATGACAGACCCTAAGCCAGAAGCACCCCCCACACACACACAAAGCTCTTTCTCAATAACTAACCCGCAAAAACTGTGAGCTAATAAATGTTCAGTGTTGTTCTAAGCCATTAATTTTTGTGGTACTTTGCTATGCAGCAGCACATTGTGGAAAACTCTGTGACATACTGGTTTAAAAGAGAGATAAGCTGGGTGCCGGTGGCTCGCGCCTGTAATCCTAGCTACTCAGGAGGCTGAGATCTTAGGATAGTGGTTCCAAAGCCAGCTAAGGCAGGAAAATCCGTGAGACTCTTACCTCCAATTAACCACCAGAAAACCGGAAGTGGTGCTGTGGCTCAAAGTGGTAGAGGGCTAGACTTGAAGCTGAAGAGCTGAGGGACAGTACCCAGGCCCAAAGAGAGAGAGAGAGATAGACAGAGACAGAGACAGAGACAGACAGAGCAGAGACAGAGAGAAGCCTTACCTCTGTGAGGCTTACAAACAACCCTAGTAATTCCTTCCCACTCATCAAAATATTGGCACCTAATCACAATCAACCACTCCCCATCAAATCTTGCATTACTCCCAAATGTCCATGAGGTGGAGGTTACTCAATCTTCTAAGTTCACAGTTCTTTGACTTCCTCGATTGCTATGACCTGTATCTTCTCATTTAGCAGTCCATTCCTGTGATCATATCATGGTCTAGTCATAATTCATAATTTGGCCATTTGTAATATTTCTAACTCCCATGTGTAAATTTTGTTGTTGGGCTGGGAAGGTGACTCAGTGGTAGAGTGCTTGCCTTGCATGCATGAGGCCCTGGGTTGGATTCCTCAGCACCACATAAGCAAAAAGAAAAAAGCTGGAAGTGGCCCTGTGGCTCAAGGGGTAGAGAGCTGGCCTTGAGCTGAAGAGTTGAGGGACAGCGCCCAGGCCCAGAGTTCAGGCCCCACGACCAGACCCCCCCCCCAAAAAAAAATTTGTTGTTGTTGTTCTGGAGCTTGAGCTCAAGGTCTGAGCACTGTTCCTGAGCTCCTTTGCTCAAGGCTAGCATTCTACCAGACTTTTTTGCCTGGGCTGGCTTCAAACCTGTGCCTCTGGATCTCAGATTACTGAGTATCTAGGGTTACAGGCATGAGCTAAAGATGTCAGCTATAGACATCATTTTTGTCAAGACTTGAATATTACCCCCCATCCCTACAGTTAAGCATGCTTGCCATGCCTCGCCCACCCCCACACTGCCAGCATTCACCTCCATTCTGTAAACATGTTCTTTGTTTTGGAGAAATGTCACTTTTCATGTTTGTGCTTGAATATTGTGGTGTTTTAAACTACTCCATCTGCTCTCCTAACCCAGCAACAACTGAATTATCCTTTTGTCTTTGTATCTTATTCACTTCTAATCCCTAAGCCCTGAATATCAGCTACAACTTTCTGGAACTACTACCCTAGGACTGATATTTAGCATTATGATGTTTGTGTCTTTTAAGTTTCCCATCAGGAGTCATGTGCTACACAAAAGAATAAATGGAAAAAGAATAAAGTTTATATTTTCCCTTTGACTTGGCCACCAGGAATCTTAGAATTAAATTTGTGTTTCAATTTAATAACTGCTTAAAACCCTTATCTGCAATGTCTATAATAGTTTTTTTTCTTATTTTCTATTTATGTTGTGATCTTCTAAGCTTTTTTAGATTTCTCCCTGATGTATTAGTTTTCTACTGCTGCTACAGACCAAATTAACACAAGTATAGTTGATTAAAACATCTCTCTCTCTCTCCCTCTCCCTGCCTCTCTCTCTTTCTTTCTCTTCCTCCCCCTTCTCTTCCTCTCTCTGTTACTGGGGTTGGAACTCAGGGACTATAATTTATTAGGCAGGAACTCGATCACTTGGGCTACCCCCAAGACCTTTTTTTCTTTAGCTAGTTTTCAAATAGGGTCTCACATTTATGCCTAACTCTGAACCACATTTCCCCTGTTTATGCTTCCTACATATGGTGCATATCACCATACCTACCTTTATATTGGTTGTGAAAAGGGCTGGTCTATAACATCAACTATCCCTATCTCTATCTCCCAAGTAGTTAAGTTTACAGGAGTTATCAGGCTTATCTATTTTTTTTCTATTTCTGTGGGTCAAAACATCTTGACTGGTTCTTTACAGAGTCTCACAACACTGTTAGTTACATTTCAATTAGTGATTGTCTGCAAAACTCAGTGCTTTTTAGTTCTAGGACGGAGAGCTCTACTGTATTTACTGGCTGTTATTCAAGGGGTCACTCTCAACTCCCTGGAAGCTCTCACAGTTCCTTGATACTAGGTATCCAACAATGTGACAGCTTATTTCTTCAGAGCCAGAAGAGCCTTTTCAGTCTGCAGAGACACAGTCCAACATAACATGATTTTACTATCACCATTCTTTCACTTTTATTATATAACAGGAAATGATGAAGAACAATCCTTTTATATCATAACACAAATTCTTCTCACACTCAAAGGGAAGGGATTATATAGGTCATATATACCAACTGGCAGGAATCTTGGGAGCCTCCTTAGAATTCTATTAACTGTATTCCTCTTAAATTTTTATTTTGTAAAAACTTTTGCAGAGTCTTATATTCTGAAATCCATCTCAAATATTTTGAGGTGCTAAGCTTATTAATTTCCTATACAGGAAATAGAGTATCATGAATTGTATGTTTTGATTTATTCTCAAAACAGTGCACTCACAATTGTTCTTTCTTATATGCTTGACTTATGCAATGTCATTCATTTCACAGCTTATTCCAGAAATTTTGAGATTGCTTTGGAAAATAGGCTATCTCAGACATGAGCATGTGAGTTTTAAGCCTAAACATGCTCTTTGTCTTAAGCCCACATGACTGCCATGATAACAACCTCAAGTTTACCTACTAGAGAACAGCACATTTACTGTGGAAGATAAGGTCCTGGACCAGCTGGGCCCTAGCTAACCTGCCAGCTGACTACATATCCATGAATGAGCCTAGCCAAGACCAGCAAACATAGTTCCAGATCAGTAAACTTGCACTGTTAATCTGTAAATTCATAAATTTCTCATGAATTTTAAGATAGTTGAAATATAATTGATAATTTCAAGATAAAATGAATTTCAAGATATTAATAATTTCTTATGAATAATCAAGATAGTTGTTTTAATCTACTTATATTTGGCTTTATTTAAACATGGCAATAGCTATACGATATAAGCAAATCAACAAAGTAAATCCAACAAAGAACTTGACTATCAAGTGGAAGTAAATCATCTTACAGCCAATCATAGCTTCCTGAAGTTTCTGTGTTCATATCAGAAATTACTACTGACGATTGTGAGATGTTTTCAATTTGTGTGTCCTAGTCTTTTTCATTCTGAAGACTGATATATGACCTGGAGCCCTTTCTATAATGAATTGAGCAATAAAGAAAGAGAGATAAAATAGCAAAATAAAGACCTCTGTTTTACTATTCTAGACACAGCTGCCCTTATAAAGAAATGTGTAGTTTCTATTTTCTTTGCAACTTTCAGTATAGAATTAACTTTAAAAATGAAAGCAGTAATCAATTACATCAAGAAAAAAAATCAATTTGATCTGAAAATACTAACAAACTCTAACATTTCAGAAATAAATTGCTATGTCTATCTGGTGGCAATATTATATCAAATTGCTTAAAAATAAATTGTGCAATCAACTCCTGGGTCTCTGCATGTAGAGTATCCTTTTTGTAGATTACCAAAGGCAAACATTTAAGTTCCAGGTTTTTATCCCTCTTTCTTTCCACTATTTCTCTACCATCTTCCTGTCTAGTAGTATGGTATGAGGACAGAAATTCAATGTAATACATAATTCACTTATTCTGGATTATATAGTATAAAATGTTCATTAAAGTAAATTTCCAGTGTACTTTAGAAGTTACCCAAGCATCCTTGCCTGAGAACAAAATGATAACTATTCTGGTATAAATCTTTCTAAAATGTATTTTACAGCTTTCTTCTTTATGAAACAGTGTTCTTTATTCCTTAAATATCTCTTTATTATGCAAGATGCTTAAATAGATGTTAAAAGAATGCAAAAGTGAATCAAAACAGGATTCCAATCTCAAGTAACTTTCAACTGAAGGAGGTAGCACAGATAATTCTTTGTTCATAGATGATTTTAGTGGAAGGGTTGTTAGAATAGCAAAGATAATATCATATACAAATCCAATGAAAATATTCACTAGTGAAGGTTTTACAGTTCTGAATCTGAGGACAAGAAGTCTGGATCCAAGACAATACAAGAGAAGAAGCTGACCCGGTGAAAAATTTAAGAAGGTATAAATAAAACTCACTAGTTAATATTTGTCATATTTTTATTTTTTAATTCAAAGTTAATGTAAAAACATCTATGAAGAAAAAACTCCAAATATTAAATAAAGACTGGATCAGCAACAGAACCATTCAGAGCCATATTAGAGCCTGAGGCAAAAGGCAAATTCAGTGAAAGGTTATTTGAGTTGGTGACTAGAAAAATCTGCTAACTAAGAAGCTGTACCATCTCCTAAAATTATAGTTTAGTGTGAAAAAATAATGGTCTGCTGTAAGGAATGGTAAATTTTGTCATTGCCTGACACTTTTGAAATTTTGTGCCACATTCTGAGCAGAATATTGAGGAGGAAGATTACACATCTATTGACAAGTTAATACAAGCAGATCTTGGCCTCCAGCACTTTCTCTCCTAACCAGTTAAGATTTAGATGGAATCTGAAACCTGATGCCAACCTCAAAGTTGAAAATTAATGTTGGGTCCAGAAAGTACACTGCGCTAATAATAACATTAATGTGTTTTTTGCTACTCTTTCCACTAGAGACAACTCTCTTTAGGCAGCTTGAGGCATCCATCTGCCTGGAGGAATTAGGATTTTTGAACAGGAATATAAAGGGAAAGCTATCATCTGGCCTCAGACTTGGAAATAGGGATTTTTAAATATGCAAGTCTTTAAAAATCAAGGTTTTAACATGTCTTCCCCTTTCATTTACACAGGAAGTAAATCACACAGTATTTTCCATGGTGAACATAACTATCCTATTCACCTTTGGCCAAGAACTTAGGGCAAAGAGGAAAGAGGACTAGTCATAAATAGCAAGTAAAACAGCACATTTGCTACTTCACATACAAAGAAATTTAGGAAGAAGAGAAGCAAAAGAGGAAAGAAATTAGTTCCTGTCTGGAGCAAATATGAGAATTGGAAGAATGACACCACAGAAGGATTTTCCGTAATTCGAGAACATTGCTACCCAGTCAGCAATTTGTTAAAGTCAAATACAAATTATTGATGGGCAGAGTAAGAGCCAGTGATTTTGTTGTTGTTGTTTTTGTTGTTATTGTTGTTTGGTGGGGCTTGGGGCTTGAACTCAGGGCCTGGGCGCCATCCTGAGCTCTTGCACTCAAGGCTAGCACTATGCCATTTTGAGCCACAGCACTACTTATAGGGTTTGACTTTTTTGGGGGGGAGGTCCTTAGGGCTTTAACTTTGGGACTGGGCACTATCCCTGAGCTCTTCAGCTCAAGGTGCTCTACCACTTGAGCCACAGCACCACTTCCGGTTTTCTGGTGGCTCATTGGAGATAAAAGTCTCATGGACTTTCCTGCCCCCACTGGCTTTGAAGGGCGATTCTCAGATCTCAGCCTCCTGAATAGCTAGGATTACAGGCATAAGCCACTGGCGCCCAGCCCAGGGCTTGATTTTTGTAAGTTCAAATAGGTATGGAAAGAACTTAAAAGTTCTTCCACGATTGAAAGGGAAGAGGAAAAACAACTCAGCTGGATGCCAGCGGCTCACACATGTAATCCTAGGTACTCCAGAGGCTGAGATCTGAGGATCATGGTTCAAAGCCAGCCCAAGTCTCATGGGAAAGTCCATGAGACTGGTATCTCCAATAGACCACCAAAAAGTCAGAAGTGGAGCAGTGACTTAAGTAGTTGGAGCAGTGACTTAAGTAGTTGATAGCTAACCTTGAGCACAAAAAATTCAGAAAAAGTAACCAGAACTTGAACCCCTGAGTTCAAGCCCCACAACCAGCACAAAAATTAAAAAATGGTAACTGAAATGAGAGCCAACAGGGCTTTCTGGAATTTATGGCAACAAAAGACAAGGTCACTACAATAGCAACAAATTGCAATAGAAATGTAAAAACACCAAAAGGCCAAATAAGTAAGTACATAGATATGTACATAGGAATACAGGTTGTACAATGTATGATCACATGTGGAATACTTTCTCAGTCAAGTCTAAGCCAAGAAAGGATTCTAAACTATATAAGATACCACCTTCAGTTTCTTGAAGAATTGCTTGTTTTTTGGTCTACATTGTAAAAAGGAAACCACATAGACAAGAGACTTGTATACTAAGAGCAGAATAGCCAGAAAACACCAGGAGGCAGCACCCTTATAGTGGACCAGCCCACTCCTTCCTTTGAGTGTGCTTATGCCACTAAGGCTGCACCTTAGACTGCACTTGAGAGATACGCCTTCAGTCTACTGAAGCAACTTTATCCATCTGCCACCCAAAGCTGCAAGTGTCATGGGAATGGACCTTAGACAATGGTTGTGGGGGGGGGGGGGAAGAGGGGGAGTTCTTTGTGTAAAACAAGTAGGAAAACCCAATCAAGTTGGCTAGTTCCCAGCTGATTAGGGAAGCTACCATTTACCTGTCAGTGCCCCATAGCTTGCCTGTCTCTTTCTATTCTTATATTGAGTCTCCTTGTTTATTGTTGCTCTTTTCTTTAGGAGAATTCTTGAGATAAATGTTCAATTCATTGACTTTTATATTTTTTCGGACTAATAACATATAAGTTGACATATTTTTCTCTGAGTTCATAAGGATCTGGAGATGGGAGATACTACTGAGGTTTACACTCAGGCCCTTACTCTTTTACTCTACCACTGCAATTAAATATGCTAGTGAGATTGTTCCTATAATCTAGTATTTAATCTTCACATTGTCATTTTGTGTGTGTGTGTGTATGTGTGTGTGTGTGTGTGTGTGTGTGTGTGTGCTGGACCAAGCCTTCAACTTAGGACCTGGGCTCTGTCCTTGAGCATCTTTTTGCTCTGATACTTGAACCACAACATCACTTCTAGCTTTTTCTGAGTAGTTTACTGGAGATGAGAGTCTCATGATGTTTCCTGCATGGGAAGACCTCCTCTCTTTCAGATACAGTCTTTCTATCTAGTCCAGAATAACTTCAAAACTTAGATCTTCAACCTCCTCAGTGCCGAGATTGATTATGGGCATGTAGTCACCATGCCCAGCAGAAAATTCCTCTATTAGAGTTCAGAATTCTTATAATTCTGGTAATCATTAATACTTCTAAAAATGTAGTAAATAATAAGAGTGTTGAGAAGTAAAATACAATTTTTGGATTGAGGAGAGTTTGTTGACAAGGTAGATGGTTTGGATGAATATAATTGAAAAAGAAAAAAATGATCAAAATCTGTTTATATGGCATTAAATAGAAGTTATTCATTTGCTCAGCAACCCACAGTAAATATATTATGGACTGGAGATATAATGGTAAGCAAAACAGAAAATTTCTGATGTCTTATATTACTAGTTGCCAAAACTCAATGCTGTGAGCCAACTATAGCCCTTCTAAAATAAAGTTTTACTAAAACTCAGCCCCACTCACTCTTTTCCATTTTGTTTTTGTTTATGACTACTTTTCTTTTGGCCAGATTAGTTTCAATAGTCTAAAATATTTACTACTTTGTCATTTCTAGAAAAAGTTGATGACCCCTACATTGTGAGGAGAGAGATATTAAATAATCATAAACAAATATTTTGTACTATACCTAACCAGGAAATAGACAATAGATAAAATACATAAAAGTAAGGCTATAGGCACATAATTTAAATTTGCAAGGTAAGTGACAGCCACTCTCACTAACCTATAAGCTTATTTTGTCTATAACACTCATCTTTAAGAGTCCTGTATCTAATAAAAGAAAATTTCTGCCATGTATGGTGACACAAGCCTATAACTCTAGCACTGAGGAGACTGAGACAAGATGATCTGTGTTAGAGCCCAAAAAAAATCCTTGTATTCCAATGTTTATTGCATTTCTATTCATAATAACCAGACTAAAATATCCATCAATGACAAAATAGGTAAAGAAAATGTACTATTACACAGCCATATAAATGTATATATATATATATATATGATATATGTATAAAAATAGTTTACACACCATAAAAAGCAGGATATTTGTGATACAATAGGCAGACCTACAGGACACTATGAAATAAGTCAAGTGCAGAAAGTCATCAAAGATCTCATATATTTGTGCATCTAATAATTGATCTCTTGGAAGTTGAGAACAAATGACAGTTGTACTGAAGAGAGTAGGAAGATAGGACATGGGAGAGGTTGTGTAACAAGTACAGTGTTACAATTAGAAAGGAGAACTGAGCTCTAGTGCTTTTATGACACAATGGGGTAAATATAGTCAACAACAAAGACTATTACATCTCAAAATAACTAGAAGACAGTATTTTTTATGTATTCTTCACAAAACAATGATAAAAGTTAAAGGAGATGTATAAACTAATTACCCTTGATTATTACCTGGTGTAGACATGAATCTAAAATCATATTGTGAGCAATTATTATGTGTCACTCAGAAAATATATAAGAGCAGCCTTGAATAAAGGCCATGAATGTGGTTCCATGGGGATGCATAATAAAGGAATTGACCTAATCAGAGCAATAAGAGAACATCACTTAGTGAAATTAAAATTGAGGTCAAAGCAAAAGGCTGTGTAAGACCTGACCAGATGAAGCAGAAAAGTAAGAACAACTTAGCCAGAAAAAATATCACATGCAGGCACCCTGTGAGAATAAAAAGACTTAGAAGGAATAAAAAAATCTTTACTGTGTCTATAGTTCAAAGGGCAAAGGAATCATTGTACCAAATGAGACTGGAAAAGAAGGCAAAGGCCAGACCCCATGGGATCATACAGGCCAAGTTCCCAGATGCTCTTTAAGTTTAGAGTAAAGAGAACCACACCTCCCAGACTATTGCTTTAAGCAGATGAGAGATGTGACCCGTTACATTTTAGAAATATTATTTAAACTCCATGTGGAGTTTGGTGGAATGGTGTGAGAATGTATATATACAGACCAGTTGGGAAACTGAGGTACTTTTTTTTCTTTTTTTGGTCAGTTCTGGGGCTTGAATTCAGGACCTGGGCACTATCCTTGTGTTTTTTTTTTTGCTCAAGGCTAGTAATCTACCTCTTGAGCCACAGCTCTACTTCTGGATTTTTTGGGTGGTTAGTTGGTGATAAGAGTCTCATGGACTTTCCTGATTCAAACTGCAATCCACAGATGTTGGCCTCCTGTGTAGCTAGGGTAACAGGTGTGAGTCACTGGTCCCCCACCTGAGGTAGATTTCTACGCATCAATTCATCCAATTCTGGACATAAACCTCCTATGTGGGAAGTATAAACATGGATATGTATGACGTTAAGGTGACTGAGTTATTCAAGCAGGCCATTCAAGTCATAACATACAGCATTTCTTTCATGCCAGTTAAACCTGGCAACGACCAGATTGATTTGAGGTAAAATTGTTCTTATTATGTATATATGTATACAGCCTTGAATAAGGGCCATGAATGCAGTACTGTAAAATGCATAATAAAGACATTGTCCTAACCAAAGGAATAAGTCCAGTTAAGATTGTAACTGGGATCTTGTATTTAAAGAATCCCATAGACTCCACTCCCAAATTAATCTGATTCAAAACTTTGGCAAAGTAGCAGGGTATAAAATTAACCCCCCAAAATCAATGGCTTTTCTGTATGCCAACAATGAGAAAAGTGTGGCTGAAATTAGGAAAGTAACTCCATTTGCAATAGCCCCACAAAAAATAAAATACCTAGGAATTAACTTAACCAAAAAAGTGAAGGACCTCTATGATAAAAACTTTAAAATATTGAAAAAGGAAATCAACACAGAACTTAGAAAATGGCAAAACCTCCCATGCTCCTGGATTGGAAAGATTAACATTGCGAAAATGGCAATACTTCCCAAGGCTATCTACAAATTCAATG
>NW_012267276.1:1977427-2008330 GCF_000151885.1 Dipodomys ordii | reverse complement strand
GGGGCGGGGGGAGGCTGGGAAGGGATGTGAAGGGTAAACAAAGGAGGAGGCTGCAATGCTTGATAAGAAATGTACTCATTATCTTGCCCATGTAAATGTAACCCCTCTGTACAGTATGTTCACAAAAAATAAAAATAAAAAAATAAAAGGATTGTAACTGGAAAGAAAAACTATCCCAGAGTCAGCACTTAGCAGATGAGAAAACTTCAGCAGTAGGTCTTAGGTTCAGAGACAGCATGTAAGACTCTGGGACCTTTGGTGAAACTATGATGGCCCTGTTTTTGTGGTTCTTTATGGCAGAGCAGGTTACCACACAGGAATACAAGCAATAGGAATGAAACAGGAAATAGTCATTAAAATTATAGAACAAATTAGGTATGTCTTAGATATATCCTAAGACATATATTAAAAAGATGGAGACCAAAATGAAGGAAATAATCCAGACATGAACCATGATACTGGCAAAAATGAGGAAATAGAAGTAACTATGAAAGAAAATTTAAGAGAATAGGCAGACTATATAATACAGGTGGTGAAAAAAGAGCCCATGACTGCTCTTAGTTCTATAGGAAATTGCACTTAGTATCTTCAAACTTTGTTGACTCAGATGGGAAAAACAACATTTTCATCCCTTAATTTCAGACTATCATTGGTTCCAAGAGATTGTGTGTGTGTGTCTGTGTGTGTGCCTGTGTATGTGTATGCCTGTGTGTGTGTGCCTGTGTGTGCGTGTGTGTGTGTGTGTGTATGTACATACCAGTACTGGGGCTTGAACTTGGGGCTTGGGTACTGTCCCTTAGCTTTTACAATCCAGTCTTGAGTGTACACTTAAGGCACAGCTCCATTTCAGTTTTTTGCTAGTCAATTGGAGAGGAGAACTTCAGAGACTTTCTTTCTTGGACTGACTTTATATAGTGATCTTTAGACCTCAGCCTCCTGTGTAGGTAGAATTACAGGTGTGAGCCAACTGAACCTGGTAAAAGACATGTTTTATAAAACTGGAAAGGAAGAAGAATGAGGTGCCAGATACTGGCAGTTCATATACATGGTCATTCATCTCCCAGGGACAGCATTGAACTTTCAGTTCCTCCAGATCCCATCAACCCTTTCTTCAGCTTTCATCCTGAGTTCCCATCCAGTGCAGTACAGCTCCATGACATAGAGTATGAGCATCCTCTGCAGGTCACCCACAGCAGTGCTAATATTGGAATCAGTGAGAGAGAGACAGGTTCCAGTACATCTTCATACATTTCACATTCCTTCCTCTTGTCCACATTTACCTTTCCCTTGTGATCGCTTGTTTGCTGAATCTACTGTCTTAGTGTAGGCTCAACTCCAAGGTTAGAACATCGCTTCCTGGACTGTCAGATCCCATAGCTGTAGAAGAATAATCTTACTAACTCATAAATAGAGGTTGTTTTTCCTATCCTGACAAAACATGCTTCTTAAAGATTTTTATGTGTTGGTCTTGTAGGTTCTCTCTGTGTGAGGTTTGCTTTGTATTTTTTTCTTTTTTTTAAACAATGTTCTTCATTACAAAAGAAAGAAGTTATGTCCTAGTAAATTGGTAAATCATAGCTACATTGGGAAATATGTGTCCTTAACTATCTGTGAATGTAGTTCTTTTGTGATTATATATATATATATATATATATATATATAATTTTTTTAGATTTCAATCCAAAGTCATTCGATAAAGATAAAGAAGGTCACTATATACTAACAAAAGGAACAAACCATCAAGAAAATATAATAGTTGGAGGTATATTTACCCCAAATATTGGAATACACAATTTTATAAAACAAACATCACTAGGCATAAAGGGATAAATAAGTTAAGATGTAATAGTAGTGGGTGGCTTAATAGCCCATTCACTCTAGTGAAGAGATTATCCAGACAAAAATTCAAAACAGAAATTTCAGAATTTCTGCATTACAGATCAAATCGACTTGAGACATCTACCTAATATTCCATGGAACAGCTACATGATATGAAACTTTCTCCTAAACAGAACACATTTTAGGCCATAAAACAAGCCTTAACAAAAAAAATGGTTAATTTTTCTCCTGTAAGTCACATAGACACAAAGAGTTCCAGAAGACCTTGACCAACACCTCAACAGCTAAAAGCATAGAAAATGCGTCTTCTCCTCAATCAAGTTTGTGTTTTAGTGCAAACATGATTCTCTTGGTTTCTCCTTGGAACCTCATCTCTCACCTTTAGTTCCCTACCCTCAGTTAGAAACAGAAGTGCCAGCTTGTACTTTTCTTTTTTAATCTATTTGTGCTTCAATGTATCTCCTGGTGAGCACTGATTGGGAATTTGGAAAGAATTTTCTTGTTTACCTTTCTTGTTTACATTTGAAGACACTCAATGAACATTAAAAAAACAAACAGCAGAAATTTAGAGGCAAATCTTTTATTGCATATATTTAAGGTATACAACAGGGTATTTTGACTTGTTTTTTTTGTTTTTTGTCGGTTGTGGGGCTTGAACTCTGGGCCTGGGCACTGTCCCTCAGCTCTTCAGCTTAAGGCTAGTGCTCTACCTCTTGAGCCAAGTGCCACTTCTGGATTTCTGGTAGTTAATTGGAGATAAGAGTCTCAAGAACTTTCCTTGCCTAGGCTGGCTTTGAATCTCTATTCTCAGATCTCAGCCTCCTGAGTAGTTAAGACTACAGGCATGAGCCACCAGCACCCAGCTGGCATAAATATTTTGCTGTGTTATGAATCTTAAAACCTATTTAACAGATAGACTCTATAAATCAATTTGATGGTTTTTTTAAGTTATATAACTTGAAGATATTTGTCTTCTTTTTTTTTACTATACAGTTAAACATATTTAATAGTAATACTAAAATAATCATTCCATTTCCTCATTGCTGAAGCCATGAAAGAATGTCTTTTGTAACTGGTTATTTGTCTTCTTATAACAATGGTACAGCAAACATTTTAAAAATCAAATTTGCAAGCTGGGTGCCAATGGCTCACACCTTTAATTCTAGCTAGTCGGGAGGCTGAGATCTGAGGATCATGGTTCAAAGCCAGCCAGAGCAGAAATGTCCATTAGACTCATCTCCAATTATTCACACACACAAAAAAGCCCAAAGCCTAATTGTGTCTCAGCTGAAAGAGTGCCAACTTGTATAGTATACAGGCCCTGAGCTCAAGCCCCAGGTCCAGCACACACACACACACACACAAATAAAAATGAAAACAAAACTCCATGAAATCAACTATCTCATTTAGAGTCTTTTTGAAATTCCCACTGTCAGATAATGTCATGTAAGCTAACAGAAAATTTGGAGTTCCTTTACTAGCCTGCTAAGACTAGCTGTTGTCAAAACATAAATATATTACATCATTGAATTAGTTCCCAGGACACTCAGGACACCACAGTGAACCCAGAGTCAGGCTCTATAGACTTCTGATCTAGATAGGAAAAAATGCATTAAGGAACACATATTGTCTGATTCTAGAAAGACAGAGTTCCTTTTCTCTCTAATGTCATTAGGATTTTCTTTAAGACAATCCTATTATATGTGGATTTATTACAGTTGAGATTACTTTTCAAAAACAAACACAGAAGGTAATGTGGCCTTTGAATAAAAAATCAATTTAATTCATCATCATTCAGAATTGTTTTAAAGGAAAAACTCATAAAGTCTGGCTTCCTCATTCTTCTATATTATGAACCAGATCATCATAACACGGATTATTTAGATATTGTCAATAGATTCCAGTAAGATCTGAAACACAGTAATGTGGGTAATATTTTTAATCACTAGTATTTCTTTATATGAACTATATATTTGAGCATGCAAAAATGTATTTAGAAGCCCATTAGAAATTCAGATACAGATATTCCTTTTATCTGATCATGTAGAAGTGGATTAATACGGATAATATGAACAGAGAAAGATAAAAAGACATCATGTTGGATATTCAATAATCCATTACTCAAAGATAAAAGTTTTCTAATAGCCATTAAAAGGGAAATCAAAGAATCTATAAATTTTAATTTTGCATAACATTGCATCACATCATAGCTTATGAGAAGCTTCCAAAGCATGGAGAACAGCTGAATTACTGGTCATTTACTAAGTATCTGGAAATGCCAAAAGCAAAGGAAAAACCTACACAACCCAAAAAGATTTTAAATAAAAAGATGTTAAATATCCTATAGTTAAAAACCTTATGGAGAACTAATATGAATTTAGGCACTACTGAATAAAACTGCAGTTAAGAAAGCCAATTATTTTTATAGGGAAAATAAATTTTCCTATGATAATTCAGATAAAACTGGTAAATGGATAACTGCCTTAATAAAAATGAGAGAGAAAGCTCTACATAACAGCAATTTATCCAAAACAAGGAGTTATAATAGGAAGAGCTAAGGAATATCTTTAAAGCATATTGTAAGTGGATTTAAATCTGAGAATCTAGTTGGTTTAGATTTAGAAAATTTGGAGGAAAGAAATTGAAATATTAAAAATTCTGAAGATTAAAGAGGTGAATGATGTTAGCAAAGTGGTGAAATAGGAGTTCCCATTGTAGTCCCCTGACAAAAACATCACTGAGGAATAACTATCCACATACAAAAATATATTCAAGACAAAAGGAATCCAAGTGAAAGAGCTAGGAGCTAGGTGGAAAACAGAAAAAAGAAATGATGCATTGAACATGGTAGGAAGGACAGTTTTACACGATGCACTCTTAACCTCTGTGCAGATGGAGAATGAAATAAACCCATGTTGTAAACCCCTTTCCAGTGAATCCTAGCATTAGGCAGAATCTGGAGATCCACATTCTAGGCCCATTCCAGCATTAAGACAGACCCTACAGCCTAAGACTCCAGGATGATGGCAGCATCAAGCCAGCATCCATGGCTCCAGTCACCAGATTCACCTCTGTAAATGCCACAGATCTGGGTCAGGGGCCTAGCCCAGTCACAGCTGGTCTTCAAGGGCCCAGGCTCCAGTAGACCTTGGTGTGAGGCCTGCTTCAATGGAGACAAGAACTAGATATGCCTTAACAGACCACTGTACCAGGCCAGCTTTGGTGGACATGGGTGATCTTCTGGAACTTAGATTCAAGATTTGCTTCAGAGCAGATCAAACTCAGGGGCCTAAACCTCAGTCTCCACGAGAAGATATTGGCAGAGACTAACTGCCACATACCCAGAATGTAGGTCTGATTTATGGACTAGATTATTGAAGCCCCCAGAATTTCACATATATAAATATAAACAGGTTTTCACTTGAGACAGATTATGATCAAATTCTTTTTTTTTTTTTTTTGTCGGTCGTGGGACTTGAACTCTGGGCCTGGGCGCTGTCCCTCAGCTCTTCAGCTCAAGGCGAGCGCTCTACCACTTGAGCTACAGCGCCACTTCCGGTTTTCTAGTGGTTTATTGGAGATAGGAGTCTCACGGTCTCTCCTGCCCGGGCTGGCTTTGAACCACGATCCTCAGATCTCAGCCTCCTGAGTAGCTAGGATTACAGGCGTGAGCCACCAGCGCCTGGCTATGATCAAATTCTTAAAATTAAAGATGGAAGTTTGAAAGCAGCAAGACAAAATCAACTTACACATACAAGGAAATTTCCATTAATCTATACTGGATTCCTTGAGACCACACAGGTTTTAAGAAAGTAAAATGAGATATACCAATTATTGAAAGGAAAAATAAAAAATGCCAATAAGATTCCAGGCCAGTCAGCACAGAAGAGTCTAGGAGGGTATATCTCATTAGAAGAAGCAGAGCATGGTATGGTGCATGCCTGTCATTCCAGTTGTAGCAGACAATGAAAAATAGGAAAATCATGATCCAGACACATACCTTGACAGAAAGCAAGAATCTATCTCAAAAATAACCAGTGCAACAAAGAAGGCATACCTCAATTGAACTTTAGCACTTGTGCTCTGCCTAGCGAACACAAGGATCTGAGTTCAAGTCTCAATACCACCAAAGAAAAAAAACTCACCCTCCCCCCCAAAAAAAAACATAAAAATCACTGTAAAGACAAGCATACAAGCATACAATCATATTCAGAATACTTCAGCACTATTGTGGTACTACACAAGTAACTTTTAACTCTTGAATGAAGATTAAAAGACAAAAAAATACTTTAAAAGATTAAAAGAAAAAAATAAAAAATAATCATAGCTACAATAACTTGTCAATGGATAGATGATATACCATATATAAATTATGACATGAAGGACATAAATATGAGAAGATAAAAATAGTTGTTGTTTTTTTGGGTCCGGTCATGGGGCCTGAACTCTGGGCCTGGGCGCTGTCCCTCAGCTCTTCAGCTCAAGGCGAGTGCTCTACCACTTGAGCCACAGCGCCACTTCCGGCTTTTTTTTTCTTTTTGCTTATGTGGTGCTGAGGAATAGAACCCAGGGCCTCATGCATGCAAGGCAAGCGCTCTACCACTGAGTCATCTTCCCAGCCCCAGAGAAAAATAGTCTTTTAAGTCAAAACTGTTGTGGATTCAAAGGAGGTCATTATATAAAGAAAAGAAGCCAATTCATCAAGAGAGTCTAATAATTATAAATATATAGGTACCCAATATCAGAGCAATTAAATATTTAAAGCAAATATTAACAGAACTGAAGGGAGAAATAGGTAACAACAAAATCATATTGGGGAACTTCAGTACCCCTCTTTCAACAATGGACAGATTTGCCAGTTAGAAAAAAAAAACACTGGACATGAACTCTACTTTAGCCTAAATTAACCCAAAATTATGTACATTCTTTTCTCTCTCATACAGAGCATTATCTAAGATAGATTACATGTTGAGCCACAGCGTAAGCCTTAACAAACTTAAGGATACTGAAATCCTCTTAAGTATCTTTTCTGATCATAACCCTATGAAACCAGAAATCAGTTATAGAAGAAGCATTGGGAAATAAATAAATCTGTGGACTTTGAAGAACACTTTCCTGAAAAACCAACAGATCAAAAAAAGAGGAAAGAGTTAGAAGTGGTAGCTCACATTTGTAATCCAATTATAGGAGACATGATGATTATGATCTAAGATCACTCCTGGATGAAAACATGAGATCCTAATGAAAAAAATAAAGCAAAAAAAGTGATGGAGCATATTGCAAGTGCACAGCACCTACTTAGCAAATATGAAGCCCTAAGTTTAAACCCCAGAACAACCAAATTAAAAATAAATAAATAAACTATCTTGGATGCACTTTTTTCCTTATATATAAAAGGTAGACATAATATATAAATACATTGGGTGGTATACATATGTATACAAATGCATATATATAAAAGAAATATAAAAGATTCAAGGAAAAACTCAAATAGTTTAATTCCTTCAAAAGGCAAAATCAAAGTTCAACAAAATAAACATCAGGTGGGGTCAAGGGGAAAAAGATGGATAGAAGAGAGAGAATGCAGTCAAGAATTCAATGTATATAGTACAAAATTAAGAAGAGTGAGTGAATAAGGTTGATAGGAGAGGGATGGGTGAGAATGTTGGAAGGAGTAATATTGATCAAGTTATATAGTACTCATAAACTGCTTTGTTAAATGGCAACTCCTTTGTACAACTACTTGTCTTAAGCCAAGTGAAAATGGTAACACAAGACACCAAAATGTATGTGATACAGTTCTAAGAAGGAAGTATATAATAATAAACACCTATATAAACAATCTCAGAACAGAAGGAAGGAAATAACAGAAATCAGAACCATATTAAATAAAGTACAGATAAGAAGAAATAAAAAGATCCATAAGGCCAGGTGCCAATGGCTCATGCCTATTATCCTACCTATTCAGGAGGCTAAGATCTGAGAATCAAAGTTCAAAGCCAGCCCTGGCAGGAAAGACTGTGAGATTTTTATCTCCAATAACACACACACACACACACACACACAAGTGGAGTTGTAGTCCACCTGATAGAGAGCTAGCACTGAGGAACAAAGCTAAGGGTTAGTGCTTCCAAACCCTGAGTTCAAGCTCCAGACCCCAAAAAAAAAAATCCATGAAACTCAGAATTTTCCCTTTCTTTCTTTCTTCTTTCTTTTCTTTTCTTTCTTTCTTTTCTTTCTTTTTTTCTTTTTTTTTTTGTAGGTTGTGGTGCTTGAACTCTGGGTCTGGGTGTTGTTCCTCCTCAGCTCTTCAGCTCAAGGCTAGTGCTCTACCACTTGAGCCACAGCACCTCTTCTGGTTTTTTGGTGGTTTATTGGAGATAAGAGTCTCACAGAGTTTCCTGCCCAGGCTGGCTTTGAACCATGATCCTCAGATCTCAGTCTCCTACTTTCTAGGATTACGGGCGTGAGCCACCAATGTTAAATAGAGGTTTAAAAAAAAAAAGAAAAGAAAAGCAAAATTGATACAACTTCAGCTAAATTAAGAACAGAGAGAAAACACTAAAAAAGTTTAAGGGAAAAAAGAGATGTTAATCCAAAAATTCATATGGAACAATAAAAGACCCCAAATAGCAAAAGTGATCCTTAGCAGAAACAACAGCACTGAAGAATACAATACCAAATTTCAAACTCTACACAAGCCATAGTAATCAAAACAGGTTGGCACTAGCACAAGAACAGACCTGAGGACCAATGGAATAGAACTGAAAACCCAGAAATGAACCCACAGACCTATAGCCACCTAATCTTCAACAAGTAAGCCAAAAAAAATAGAATGGAAGAAAGATAGCCTCTTCAGTAAATGGTACTGGCAAAACTGCTAAACACCTGTACAAAATTAAAGCTAGATCCTTATGTATCACCCTGCACCAGAATCAACTCCAAATGGATCAAAGACCTCAAGGTAAAAAAGACACGCTGAAAACATTACAGAAAGGAATAGGAGAAAATCTAGGGCTCCTTGGCACAGGCCGAAATTTTCTAAATAAAGATCCAAAAACACAACAAATCAAAGAAAGGTTGGACAAATGGGATTGCATTAAACTGAAGCAATTCTGCATGGCAAAGGACATAGATAGCAAGGTCAATAGAAAGCCTACAGATTGGGATCTTCACTAGCCATACAATAGGCAAGGGTCTCATATCTAAAATATACTTAGAACTCAAAAATTAAATCCCTCAATAACAAATCCTCAAAGAAATAACTGCCTGATTAATAAGTGGGCTAAAGACTTAAAGAGAGACTTCTCTGAAGAGGAAATAAGAATGGCCAATAGACACATGAAGACCTAGCCATAAAAGTAATGCAAATCAAAACAACGTTGAGATTCCACCTCACCCCACTTAGAATGGCAATAATCAAGAAATCTAATAACAACAAATGCTGGAGGGGATGTGGCCAAAAGGGAACCCTACTGCACTGTTGGTGGGATTGTAAACTTGTTCAACCACTTTGGAAAGCAGTATGGAGGTTCCTCAAAAGACTACACAAAGGCTTCCCTATGACCCAGCAATCCCACTTCTGGGCATTTACCCAAATGATCACAAACAAGACCATACTAGAGCTACCAGCACAACTATGTTTATCACTGCATTATTCACCATAACTAAGATATGGAACCAACACAGATGCCCCTCAATAGATGAATGGATCAAGAAAATGTGATATATATGTGTGTGTGTGTGTGTGTGTGTGTGTGTGTGTGTGTGTGTGTGTGTGTGTGTGTGTGTGTACAATGAAATTCTATGCTTCCATCAGAAAGAATGACCCTGCCCATTTGTTAGGAAATGGAAAGACTTGGAAAAAATCATATAAGTGAAGTAAGCCAGATCCCCAAAAATATAGGTCCCATGGTTTCCCTTATTTAAAAATAGTCTACATCTAGGATAATCTTATCAGATAAGCAGAAAAGGTCAAAAGCTATGTACATATGACCATATAAGATGATGCTAAGTGAAATTAATCCCAAAATATGGACACAAGATGTTTTTCTTTGTTGTTGTAGTTTTTAACGTACTATGTGGGATTTTTTTTGTTTATTTGGTATGTTTTTCCCCCTATGATATATCCTATGGTCACTGTATTTGATTTTGGTATCTTGCATTTTGTATATACATTTATCTAATTTGGGGAAGGGAAAGGGGAATAACAAAATGCTAAAACAGGGACACAGGATGACCCATTGTGACAATCATACTCACAAGACACTATGTTGGACATGAACTTTACAACTTGGTGGGGGGGACAGTGGGGGAGGTGGGGAAGGAAGGGATAGTAGGAGAAAAACAAAAGAGGAGGTAACAATGCTCAACAATAAATGTACTCATTACCTTACTCATGTAACTGTAACCCCTCTGTACAGCATCTTTACTATAAAACAATTTTTTTAAAGAGACATTATAACCAATGTCAAAGAAATAACAAAGGTAAGAATCTGCTACAGACTACTATCTTCCAACAAATTAGATATCTACAAGATATCTACACGAAATAGATAAAACCTAGAAATTTATATTCTACTAGGACTGAAATACAAGGTAATAGAAAGATCTGAATTTAGTGAAGGAGATCAAATCCATGATAACAACCTCAGCAACAAAGAAAAGCCCAGAATCTGATTGATTCTCTGCTTAAAGAAGAATTGAAGCCAATCTTTCTCAAATTCCTCAAGAACACACAATGAAGAAGGATCAGTCTCTAAATAAATAGCATTGGAAAACTGTCCATGTGATAAAATGACAAACCTAGAGAACAGTATGCTAAATGAAGTAAGCCAAGCACAGAAAGATAAAGCTTGAATTTTATTTATTTGTTTATTTATTTTTGGTCATGGGGCCTGAACTCTGGGCCTGGGCACTGTCCCTCAGCAATTTAGCTCAAGGCTAGCACTCTACCACTTGAACCACAGTGTCACTTCTGGCTTTTTCTGCTTATATGGTGCTAAGGAATCAAACCCAGGGCCTCATGCATGCAAGGCAAGCACTCTAACACTGAGCCACCTTCCCAGTCCCAAAGCTTGAATTTTTTGTAAAGATCTCAAGAAGTTGAACTTACAGAAGCAGAGAGAGAGAATGGTGATTTTCAAGGACTTAGTTGGGGTAGGGAAAATGGGGAGCAGCTGGTCAAAGTGTATAGCTTTAGTTTTCAGAATGAATAAATTTTGGAGATCTAATATACAGTTTGGTGGTTATAGTTAATATTGTATTGGAAACTTGTCATTTTCTAAGGGAGCAGATTTTAAATGTTTTCACCACAAAAAATAAATGGCAACTGTGTGGGGTGATGGATATGTTAATTAGTTTGATTGCAATTATCATTTCACAATAATATATACATTAAAACATTGTATATCCTAAGTGTACACAATTTTTGTATATCAATTGTATCTCAGTAAGGCTGCAAAATCATAACATTTTTTAGTTACAAAAAAAAATTAAAAGCTCAGCACTCAGGAGAATGAGATGACTGAGAGGATTGTGAGTATAAGGCCACTCTGTTACATACTGAGATCCTGTCTCCAAAAAATTAAATTAAGGAACAAATAAAAAGCTGAATCTGTCTATCTTGAAAATTGCTTATAGTATCACCCCCAAATATAGGGACTTCCAAACCAAGACCTACAGTCTTTTCATTTTGATATAATCCCATTTTTAAATTACTATAGTCTAGTGAAGTATTCCTAAATCAATTAACTGCATTAGTCAGGATTCTTAATTATAAAAGACAAAAATTAACTTACGCTGGCTTAAGCAAACAAGAAGACTGCCTGGTTACCTAAGCTAGAAAAATATAGGGTTTGAGTGGCTGAGTTTAAAGGCTATGAGCTGGATTCATCATTTTCTGGTTTATTTTCACTTTTAATTTGTCTTCAGTCTTTGTTCTAAGGTCTCCATTAAGCTCTAGATGGAGAGAATGAAACTAGGACAAGCCAGGATTAAAGCAATGGAAAGCAGGAGAAAATAAGGGTGAACGGGTCTCTTCATGGCAAAAGAATCTTCAGCAACAAGCTCTGAGATCTTCAAACCCATTGTGGTTCCTGAGACTGGCTAGCTCTTGCTTTGATTCCGTGAGCTCCTTCGTACAAAGAACCCCTTTGTTTCAAGGTAGTTTGACTTGAATTTCTGTCATAGAGTCTATACTAATATAAACTATCTCTCTGAATAGTGCTGAAAACTGACTTCCTGGAAAAGGAAACATGTAGATAACTAAACATTAATTCAACCATTTGTGATTTGTTTCTGGAAGTGAGACTCTGGGAGAGAAATTGGAGAAAGTTATTTTTGAGACATGAAAATGAATCAGAAATGTCAAAACTCAGAGCAAAGTTATAAAGAGTCCAAGTAAAAAAGGAAACAGTTGATGATATAGATATGTTATACTAGTCAGCAAAGTTATTAATTTCCATGTTCAGCAAGCATTTACTGTACATTCTTTCTGTGTATCTGTGCTGGGTGCTACAGAGGTCAAAGGGGAATCTCATGCAGTTCCTAGCTTCAAGGAATTTATAGTTTTGGTAGGAGACAGAGCAGTTTCTTTACATTACATTCTTATAAAGGTATACTGATACAGTACTATGGTTTGGATGTTTTCCCCCAAAGGCCCATACATGTTAAAGGCTTAGTTACAAGCCTACAGTGTTGGAAGGTGGTGGAACTATTGGGGAGTAGAGCTCTATAAGAAGAAATTTAGCAGGGCTCCGGTGGCTCAGGCCTGTAATCCTAGCTACTCAGGAGGCTGAGACCTGAGGATCATGGTTCAAAGCCAGCCCGGGCAGGAAAGGCTGTGAGACTCTTATCTCCAATAAACCACTAGAAAACCGGCAGTGGCACTGTGGCCCAAGTGGTAGAGCGCTAGCCTTGAGCTGAAGGGCTGAGGGACAGTGATTAGGCGCAAAAGAAAAAAAAATTAGTAGGGAAAAACAGGAAAAAAAATAGAGAAAAACATTTCCTGCCTTGCCTGCAGGAAATGAGGGTTAAAGACTCAAAGTGGCAACTCTTATTTACCACGTTTATGCTTTCTGAGCTGGGAGACTACACAGTGGTTTTAGGTGGGAAAATGGGTGCTGTTTGTTATTCTAAAATATGGAGGTGTATCTGGACCTACCAACACAAAAATAACAGGTGAGTTTTAGGACTTTCTTTCCCCAAATAGGCTTCTTATCTTCTACTTCCACCTATTTATGAAAAAGCTTACACCTTTTTGTTACGTTGTACAGTTTTGTTTTGTTTTGTGACTGTCCTGGGGCTTGAATACAGTGTGTGGGTGCTGTCCCTACTTTTGTGCTCAAGGGTCTCACCCTACCACTTAAACCACAGCTTCACTTCTGGCTTGGCTTTGCTTGCTTCCCTCCCTCCCTCTCTCTCTCTTTCTTTCTGTATCAAAGAATCTAGAAGATTTAGATAAATACTCTTAGGTCTCCAATTCCTTAGAACAGCATCTAAAAGGGCAGATATAGTGGGAAAGAAATTTAACTACATTTTTAGTTTACTTCCTGTTTTTAACTTTTACTCTGGTCCTTTTAATTATATTTGTTAAAAACAGTATAATTTACCTGTCTCCTCATCTGTCTGCCCTGCCTCAGGAACACAGGTTTAGACATGGAAGAAGTTGAAGAGAGGGTATAGCTGGCCAAGGTTTACCAAGGGTAGGATGTATCGAGAGAATGAATAATGCAATGGTCATAAGTAGCATTAAAAAGGGTTTCTTGTTTCTGTCCTCACCAAATGGGGAACAACAATAGTAGTACTTACGACATGGGGCAAAACAAGATAACCAATTGCTCAGATGTTTGAGTATTGCCTGCAGCATGGTAAATATCCAGCAGACATCATCCTGGAGAATAGTTCTATGGAATGGTATCATCATATACATAGTTGTATATGCTCATGACAGGATACTAAAGAGCTATTTATAATTATGTGAAAAAAAACTTGAGAAAATAATATTAAGAGGAAAAATCATAATAAAATGGACAATTCTAAGTAAAAATATGCATACATTCTCAAAGACGTGCAGTGAAAAGAATGTTCATAGTAGTTTTCGGAATGATGAGCATAAACAACAGGAACTGAAGGTTTTTCCTTATCTTTTATTGCATTGAATTTTTTTTTACAATAAGTATATAATACTTTACTAGCAGAAATCAATTTTTTTTTTTTTTGGTCAGTCATGGGGCTTGTACTCTGAGCCTGGGTGCTGTCCTGTCCCTTATTTCTTCAGCCCAAGGCAAGTGCTCAGCCACTTGAGCCACAGTGCCACTTCCAGTTTTCTGGTGGTTAATTGGAGATATGAGTCTCATGGACTTTCCTGCCTGGGCTGGCTTTGAACCACGATCCTCAGGTCTCAGACTCTTGAGTAGCTAGATTACAGGGGTGAGCCACCAGTGCCTGGCTTAGAAATTAATTTTTAAATGAGGAAAGTTTGGTCAATAGCATCAAATATTGTAGACACTGTTGGAGAGAATCTATGGATCTTGGCAATACAACTGGATCACTGATGACTGTTTTAGTAGGGTAATGATGATGGAGAGAAAAGTAAGCAGAAGGGGTATGAGAAGAGATGCTGGAGCTCTAGAAAGCTTTTCTGGGGTTTCAGTAATAGAGGGCAGCAATAGAACAAACGTTTGAGATGCAATGTTTTAATTTAGAATGCAGATGAAGTGAATATGTTTATGGCAGAAGTAAAGGAGCCAGATAGAGATTAAAAATGCAAGAAAGATAGGAATGATCAATTCTAATCATTAAAACAATTCCATTATTTGATTTATTTTCCTTTTTTTTACTTATTCCTTCAAATCAACATATATGTTATTAGTGTAAGCCTTGTTTACATAGACCCTTATACTGGAAAAAAATTATATAAGCCAAGAAATGGTTAAAGCTCAATAAAAAATTAGCAGAACTCACAGAGAGAAAGATGTTGCTGCAGTATGTTAAAAAATGAATCCTGAGCTGGGAAGATGGCTCAGTGGTAGAGCGCTTGCCTTGCATGCATGAGGCCCTGGGTTTAATTCCTCAGCACCACATAAGCAAAAAGAAAAAAGCCGGAAGTGGCGCTGTGGCTCAAGTGGTAGAGCGCTCGCCTTGAGCTGAAGATCTGAGGGACAGTGCCCAGGCCCAGAGCTCAAGCCCTACAACCGGACCCCCACCCCCAAAAAAAAGAATCCTGTAAAAGACAAGATTGTTTTTCATTTTTCTTTCAAATAGTGCCACATGTGTAACTCAATTTGTAGCTAGCTGGCTGTTCAATATGTTACTCTATTTTTCTCAACAAGATTATGTAATAATACCTGATTTTTTTTTATTTTTTGTTTTTTTGCCAGTCCTGGGGCTTGACCTCAGGGCCTAGGCATTGTCCCTGAACTTCCATTTGCTCAATGTTAGCACTCTACCACCTGAGCCACAACACTACTTCTGGCTTTTTCTGTTCATGTGGTACTGAGGAATTGAGCCCAGAGCTTCATGCATGCGAGGCAAGCACTCTACCATTAAGCCACATTCCCAGTCTATACCTGAATTTTTAACCAACAGAATGAATTGAGTTATGGAGCAAATTATTTATAGAGAGAGGACTCAATAAAAGATAACAATATGAACAAGTCTGAATATTATTAGTTGTGCCCCAAATATTTCATTCCCATTATGATGATAGTAAAATACATTGAAGTAGCATTTGATAATATTAAATTAGCTATATGCTTTAGGAAAATTTAAAGAACTTAATCTTAGCCTGGCGCCGGTGGCTCACACCTGTAATCCTAGCTAATCGGGAGGCTGAGATTTGAGGATCGAGGTTCAAAGCCAGCCTGGGCTTTGAGACTCCTATCTCCAATAAACCACTAGAAAACTGGAAGTGTCACTGTAGCTCAAGTGGTAGAGCGCTTGCCTTGAGCTGAAGAGCTGAGGAACAATGCCCAGGCCCAGAGTTCAAGCCTCATGACTGACAAAAAAAAAAAGAATTTAATATTTTAAAACCTTTTATAATGTTTAATTAGTATACCTCCTTATACATGTATATAATTGAAAGCATTTATTAAAATTAATCAGCATTAGCCTGAATTCTTATTTAAAGGGAGTTATTCAACATATCCAATTAACTACATTTTCTTAACTGCTTTTGTACATGTCATAGGCAAAATAATAATATACAAAAACTATTATGAACTTAGGTAGCATCTAATTATCATTGAAAATTATTTACTAGTAAAAATTATTTTGAATTTTCTTTTACCTCTAAAAGTTATTTTAATTTTATTTGAGAGAGATCATATATATACATATATGAGTCTTAATATTTTACAACAGAAAATTAAAACCATAAGGATGTGGATGTAGCTTAGTAATAGATTGCTTGCCTAGAATGTTCAAGACCTGTTTGATCTCTAGTACAAGAAAAAGGGAAAGGGAAGGGAAGGGAAGGAAGGAAGGAGGGAAAAAAAGAAGGAAGGAAGGAAAGGAAGGGAAATAAAGGAAGGAAAGAAAGGAAAGGAAGAAAGAGACAGAGGGAGAGAGGGAGAAGGAAGGAAGGGAGGAAAGAAGGAAAGGAGGGAGGTAGAGAAAGCAAAGAAAGGAAGGAAAGATAAGCAACAGGTCTCTAAAAAAGTTTCCAGTATGACTCATTTATCAGTTAATATTACTCAGATACAGTTTTCATGGAATTGTATATTATTAAAACACACCAAACTTTACCTAAATGAAGTAGTATTATTGTTCTATTGGTAGTATTTACAACATATATTAGCATTCTTCTTTATAGACTTGATAAGTTATTTAGCTCCAGAGTCTAAATTAGGACACATAGAAAAATGCTTATCCACAGCTGTCAGACATGTACTGGTAGGTCTCACCCAGATTCCCACCAGTAAATCATCATATCCATAGTAGAAACCCAGTTTTCATTGACCATTGAGGACTTTGTGAATATGTGCCAGTAATTCTTTTTTCTTTTTTTGGGGGTCCGGTCGTGGGGCCTGAACTCTGGGCCTGAGCTGTCCCTCAGCTCGTCAGCTCAAGGCTAGCACTCTACCACTTGAGCCACAGCACCACTTCCGGCTTTTTCTTTTTGCTGATGTGGTGCTGAGGAATTGAACCCAGGGCCTCATGCATGCAAGGCAAGCACTCTACCACTGAGCCACCTTACCAGTAATTCTTACACTCTATCATTCTTCATCTTCAGATTAAAAATATAAATTACTTGTCAGCAACTCCAGAGTTCCAACTCCAGTATGTCTAGAGTAGGATTTAGGAGTTTGTTTTTCTGGTAAGTTCCCAGTTACTGCTGATATTACTAGTCTAGGGACCACACTTGGAGAATTACTGAGGGAAACAATATGTTTAAATGTGTATACCTCTCAGATGATTGTGTATGGACAATGCAATTATCTCTTGTATAGTCTTCCTCTACAAATATAATTGCTTTTCATCTGATTATTGTCTTTCCTTAAATGTATCCTGGAATGTTCAACTCAACCAGGATCAAGAAGGACTTAAAATTTAGAAGAAAGTACCTGTTTCTCATTCTCATCTTCCTTCTGTTGATCCAAGCTCTTGAGGAAGTCTGAAGGTCACTGACTTTAGATTCATTCATTCTAAGTGGAGAAAATTTGCCTGTCATTCTATGTCTATGAATTTGTTGTTTGGTAAACATGAATTTAGTAGCATTTCCTACAAGTTTTTCTGTGTGTGTGTGTGTGTGTGTGTGTGTGTGTGTGTGTGCATGTGTGTAGTTCTCTATGTTTCTCTTTCCCTCTCTCTCTCCTTCCCCTTCTTCCCTCCCTCTCTCGGGGAGGACACTGGGGTACTGTTTCTTGGCTTTTTTTCCACTCAAGGCTGGCACTCTACCATTTGAGCCATAGCTCTACTTCACTTTTGTATTCTAACTATGAAAGAAAATTGTGTCCTTAGGAAGCCAAAAAGATGGCTAAGAAACATGGTTACACTGAAATCAATGGTCCAGGCAGAACTTCTGTGAAATTCAATCTCTGTATCAGACAGTATCGTGTGAAGGAAGCACAAACCATTCTACATATTTTAAACTGAAAGGGATTTAATTCAGGAAACTAGGTTCTTGCAAAGTCATTGAAAAAGTTGGAGTCTCAAGTACCAGGATGCCTGACTGAGTGTTTAGAAAGCCATTATCAGTACTGTCTCTCAGCACCCACAAAACTAGTGATTAGACACTGGAACACTAAACCTGGCCATCTCAATGCCCTCTAGTACAGGTTCTCTTGATTTTGCACTCCTTAAGAAAAAATATAGCTTTCATTTATTTCTGGCATCCAAAGCTATAGGGACCTGCACATGTAATTAACTAAATCTAATTTGCATCCTGAAGTCTAATTGTGGCTTTTAGATTTCTAGCCCCTACAGCACAGAAAGTTACACTAAGATTGAAGACAGATGCAGAACAATATGATATACATGATATATTTCAAGATAATTATTTATCACTATTTTAAAAAGACCGACTTATCTAAAAATGCTTCATATCAGCATCCCTCAATTGATCACAGAAATAGCCTGATATTTCTGATAGAATGAAACTGAAGTTCTTAGCCTAGCCTACCAACAGCCAACCTTCATTATCTTATGCAGTTTTGTTCCCATATGAGAGGATTCTGGCTTTAGTCACTTAATGATAGGGTGTGTCCTTTAAATTACTAGAATGAATCAAGAACATAAAATGATTGAGTTCCAAGTCAAAGCCACAGCTGGAGGGAGATTTCATCTTTTGCAGGGTCAAGAAGGATAGCCAATCAAAGCAAGTCCAAACTCTGAATTATGTACAACTTAAAAGCTTACACTGAGTCTCATTTTACTTGTGAAGGATATATTAAAATACTGGAATTAAAAAAAAAACTTAGGATAGTCATGAAGCTGAATGTTAGAGAAAAACAACTATAAAAATCTATATTTTTAATCAAATGGCCTAATTTTTATTTTCATAGGCATTTAAAACCCATTATTTAACCTCTATAAGATAACTTATTCCTCACAATGAGAACAATAAAAACTATTTGACAGGGATTCAGAAATAACATTAATAGCATTACCCAAAGAATTTAGCATACATTAGGCATTCATTTCCTTTATTATCCCTTCATTTCTTCATTTTGTTTAAAAAAAAAAAGAATTATCAAACACCTCTAATAAGCCAGGTACTGTATAAAGGACTTTTCAGGTACTATTCAAGAATACAGCAAGAAACAAAAATACATGAACTCTCTGACCTGTTGGAGCTTATAAAAACTAGTGGAAGAGGCCAGACAATAAGTGAACATAAATATAATTACATAATTATAAACTGGGATGTGTGCCATGAAATTAAAGGATAAAGTGGCATGAGAATGACCAGCAGGTGAGACCTAATTTAAATTGGGGTGGTATGGGAAGGCCTCTCAGGAAATACCATTAAAACTGGGGCATAAAGGAGAAGAAATGAACTAATTGAAAAGTAAACAAAGAGTGTGTCCAGTAAATGCTAATTATTTCCTGCAGTGGCACTAGGACTGAGGGTTGTTTTCTTTAGGAGGTAATATGGAAGTCAGTGTCAGAAATACTGGATATAGTAGTTGAAGTAGTTGACCTGAAGGTGAGGAGGGATGAGATGGAATAGTGATGCTCTAAAACTGGCTCACAGGTATTAATGGAGCATCTCTTCCCAATCCTTTGTTTAGTGACATCATGCTGGTAGCCTGAAATTAGCTATGGATGAGGTATTTACAGCATACAAATCCACAAACATACAATGAAGGCCATCTTCCCCCATCGGGAGAGTTGATTGTTAAACACTGGCCAGCATATCACCGTACAAGGGCATATTGTACTATTTGATACTTTGAACACTATCCTTTAACAAAGCTAAAAATTAAGATGCAAATAAGGAGCTGAGGGTATAGCTCAGTGGCAGAGCACTTGCCTAGCATGAGCAAGGCTCTAAGCCAATCCCCAGTATTGCCAAAAGAAAAGAGAGAGGAAAAAAAGAGAACTACAATAAAAATTTGAACACTAGATTAGAACATGAATTCATTTCTAGCGTATCATCAGCCAGGGTCCATTCAGGAAGACAGAAACAATACTGAGTATTTCAAATAGAATGTTTCATTCAGAAAATCATCACATCAGTATTGGAAGATACAGAGTAGGATGCTGAATTAAGATGGAGATTGGAAATGCCGGGTAAAGCTACTACTGCTAGGTATGAGAAAACAAATAGGAAGAGATCACCAGAACCAAAAAGTATGGGGTGGGGGACATTCTAGGAAGCAATAACATCATGCTCCTGAGGGACAAATCTCTGAAATAGAGGTGCAGCAAGGTGGGTGCTAGAAAGCCAAGGAAACAGAGCTGGAAGACAATGGAAATGAGATTCTGGGGTGGTGTTTCAGGTACTAGGACAACCAAAGGGTGTGTAGTGAATGAAAGGAATGATATTCCAACAGCCTGGTTGTTTCACCTAACTCTGAGAAGTAGCTACAGAGGTAGATTTGGAATTAAAAAAAAAAAAAAGACAAGAAAAGAAAGAAAGAAAGAAACGAAACAATACTGTTGTCTTCTCCTGCTGGAGGGAAGGGAATGAGCTTGAAGCCAGAGAGGTCTATTTCCTTCTCTTTCTGACCTCTAATCCTACTATTAGTAGAAAACCTCCCTTGAAGTGAATGGAGGATAGTTTTTTACTCTGCGTCCAACATCACAGAGCAACCTATAGTATTATAAATATGCTTTCCAAGAACCATGGGTCTAACCCGAGCTCCCCAAAAGAAATCCAGTGGTAGAACACTTTCCCAACACATACAAGGCCCTGGGTTTAATCCCCGACATTATCTCTGCTAACCCAAAAGATAGGTAGTATTGTTCTCCCTGTTTTACAGTTGGAAAAAAAAATCAGTGCAAAATTTGCTTCCACAGTAGGGTATGCCATCAGCCAAAAATCTGGCAAGCAAGAACACAGAGCAGGCAGCCTGTTCCCCTATTTATGCCTAAGGCACCAGGTCCTGTCCCTTCGTTCAGACTGGTTGAACGCTAGTTCACAATCTGCTTGTGATTGGCTAGTTTAAATAGGGTAAGATGTATTCACATTAGGTGACTTCAAAATATACCCAAACCCTTGAATATTTATTCATTTATTTCTCTCCCTTCCTTCCTTCTTTCCTTCGTTCCTTCATTCCTTCCTTCTTCCCTTTCTTTTTTTTTTTTTTTTGTTGTTGTTGTGTTTTGTCATGGAGCTAGAACTTGGGCCTGGGCACTCTCTGAGCTTTTGTGTTTAAGGCTAGCACTCTATCACTTTGAGCCACAGCTCTACTTCCAGTTCTCTGGTGGTTAACTGGAGATAAGAGTCCCATTGACTTTCCTGCCCCGACTAACTTTGAACCTAAATTCTCAGATTTCAGCCTACAGAGTAGCTAGGATTACAGGCATAAGTCACCAGTGCCCAGCTCCTCTGCTTTTTCTTGAACAGAATGAGGTGTGTCTTAATTCCATCTTACAAAGAAACCAGTTCAAAAATAAAACCTTACATTTCCAAAACCCTTCCTTATCTTTATCCCCCAAACCCTTCCTTATCCTAAAGCAATTCCTCTTTTCCTTAGCAAAAACCAAGTCAAAGCAGGAACTTTTAAGCAACATACTTTATTAGAGAAGATATTTTTTTCTCACTATAGATAGTGGGCTTGGAGCTGATAACAGGCAAATAACTAGCAAAATAGATTTGTATGTGTTAGGCTCCATCCTGCCCATCCCAGGGGAACATATCTTGTGTATGAGTTCTTTCTGCCTACAAGCAAAATATAGTGTAGAATTTCCACGGTTACCTCTACTACCTCTATCTCCATCACAAATAACCCTATCACTACCCCCATTTCCATTATCTCAAAAAAATTAAATTGCTAGAGAAAGCTGATATAAGTCAGTTAGTTTGTTGCTGGTTCTGACCAGCAGATTCTGGGGCAATGGATAAGGAAGCACCCAGGCAGTGAATAATCCTTTATTTCACCAGGAAGGAATGAATTCTAGCTGACAGATAGTTTAACAAAGATGTCTCTTCAACCCTCTGATTTTATAGGCTCTGGTTGTCTCAGCTAGCTTAAGGGAAATACAGGAAAATAAACAAATTCCAAGATCTAAATAACAACAAATTTGGAAACACTGAGATAAATACATAGAGGGGATCCTCCTGTCTTTTGACAGTTTTCCTGAAGAAGGTCAAATACTCATAATCCTGTGTCTTTACTTAGACATAGTATAAACAACCACACACTCAGGGGTTTTCACTAGTATCATTCAAACTCCAAGCACATCAGACAGATTTCCTGCAGCCAGTGGCAGTCCCTACAGAGTCCCCATAGAGTGTATTCTTCTTGCTTTCTAACATATAGATACAACCTCTCCATCTGCCATTGTTCCCTTTATTATTCCTTTTGTCACAGGTTTATTCTTTTTATATATTCTGGTAAGATTTTAGCAGAATGGGGGGCTGGGAAGGTGGCTCAGTGGTAGAGCACTTGCCTTGTATGCATGAGGCCCTGGGTTCAATTCCTCAGCACCACATAAGAAAAAGAAAAAAGCCGGAAGTGGCGCTGTGGCTCAAGTGGTAGAGCGCTAGCCTTGAGCTGAAGAGCTGAGGGATAGCGACCAGGCCCAGAGTTCAGGCCCCACGACCGGAACCCCCCCCCCAAAAAAAAGATTTTAGCAGAATGAAACTGTTAGAGGTCTTCAACCTGCTCTACTTGAAGTCCCTAAGCTTTCATTTTAGAACTTATGTGTGTGTGGGGGGGAGGGGTGTTTATTTGTTTCTATATACAATATTAAACTATTATTCTCAGGATTTGCCTTGCAAAATACATCAGCTGCCTGGATGCTATTTTAGGGATGGAAATGGTGTATATACTTTCACCAATAAAACTGTTCTTGGAGATCATTTAGGGATGAGGTAGATGTGTCAATCCCTTAGTTATTAACACTAACATGATAATGGAGACTGCTCTAGATTTTTTGATGATGGGGAGAAAACATAGTTTCTGTTTGAGACTTTGGATGATGTTTTGTAAGAGTACCATCTGGAGGAAAGGGCTGCAACTAGGATCTGAAGACACAACTGACCTACTTCACAATTTTACATGGGGCCAGGAGACAAAAAATTCACTGAGCTAATAAGGTATGTATCTTTATAAGTCTGTCTTTCCAGGAAGTAAATAATATGTTGAACCCAATAATCTTACTGAAGCTTCAACTATCCCTTATCCACCCCTTGCAATGCAAAAGAGAAAGCACAGCTTTTGCATCTTCTGCCCATTAAATGAGATTAGTTTACCTTTCCATCAGCTTAAACAAAATAGCAGCTCAATAGTCCTCCTAGGACTAACCAAGTAAGAAAATAGTGCTCTAATCAATGTTACAGCTAGGCTTAATAGTTTTCTGATATTTGGTCTAAATTTTATTGCTGTCAGTTGAGTATCTCTTTTTAAGCAATTTTATTTGCCTCTCAATTATGTGCATATGTTTCATGTAACATCTCCTCATGGTAGAAGAGAATTGGGACACTAAGAATGACATTGGTTATTCAGTTTTCCTTGTTATTACAACCAATAGTTTCTTTATGATCATTTTGTTAAACTAGGCACTTCTTAGGTTTTGTTTAAATTTTGTTTTCAGTATAGTCAGTGCTGTTGACCTCTAATCCCCATGTTCAGAATTTTCCTCCCATCTGATGAGGAAGTTGATAACAGTGTCTTTTCATCAAGGTGCTTTTAAGGTAATTTTTATGTTTTTGTTTAACATGCCTCAAAGAGCAACCCCTAAAAAAATCAAGATACAGATGCTGATTAAAACACATGGCTGCTGCTTCCCTGCATGTTGGCCCAGTGCCTGGAAGGATCGTGCACTAGCAGGTGGATGGGATTGTGGTTGATACACCTGACATGAGAATGGACTATAATGAAACCTAGGCTGCACTCCAGTAAAAATCAGAATCTTCATGTCTTTTACTAAATCACTTCAGATCAAGCCTGTCTTATGATAGAACTTGTGGTTTCAAAATTGAAGTCAGGAAGGACTTCAGGATATTATGTTCTTTCTACACATTGTACAATCTTAAGACTTAGGGGTTGATATTGTATAGAGTGAGAGTGAATAAATAGTGCTTTGACAGATTGATTGCAAAAAAAAATAGTTACAATTCTTTCCATTCCCTTGGTGTATCACTTTGTAGTGACTCTGAAGTGGCCACATGACTTGGTGTGGCCAATGGGATATAATCAATTATGGTACAAGAAGGAGCTTGAAAAGCACTTTCTGGTCTCCACTTCTGCTCTTACACTTTTGCCACCACTATGAAAATAAATGGGCTAGATGATTGGTGGTTAAGAGACATATCCAGCCACTCCCATCACATAGCTGATAACAAACTGACCACCTGATTGGTCAAAGAATCCATTCTGGATCAGGGGAATTACACTTCGAAAACCAACTTAAATTACTGAACTACAGATTAATGAAATAAATAAAAGCTAATTACTTTAAGCCACTGAGATTTGAGGTAGCACCGCTGAGCATTATCATAGAGATTAACAATTCATAAAGCCCTTATTCAATTGGGCAAACATTTAGAGTGTCTAGATTGTTCTGAGATGATGTAAACATGAAGGAAGTGTAATTGTCCTTGCCCTCAGAATGCTTATATAGTAGTAAAATGAGACAGACTTGTAAATACATCAATGGGAAACAGTAGGAAAGGCAACAACAGATGTCATACTATAAAACTGTGACTCAGTTATTTTTTACTCAACAGTGGAAAAAAATGTTTACCTTGTGAAATATATTGTATCACAAGTAGACCCATACGTGTGTGTGTGTGTGTGTGTGTGTGTGTGTGTGTGTATTGCCTGCACAATATGGAACGTAGCATCAGGGATACCCATAAAACTACCATAGCAAGTAGATATTTACTGCTCTGACAACTGAGGTTTGTAATGTTCACTAATCTACCAATTTGGGATTTGAGAGAGAATTTCTTGATATCTTCAACCCAACACAGGAGGTAATTTATCTTTCAATAGGAAAGGAATAAAACATGATTTGCATTATCAGAGTCTGTACACAAATGTAAATCATAAAGAAGCATACACAGTCAGTTGATCAGATAGTAGAGAAGGAGCCAGTTACAAAAGGGGGCTAAAGCTGGGCGCCGATGGCTCACACCTCAGAGGCTGAGATGTGAGGATTGAAGTTCAAAGCCAATTCAGGCAAGAAAGTCTGTGACACTCTCATCTCCAAGTAACCACCAGAAATCTGGAAGTGGTGCTGTGGCTCAAGCAATAGAATGCTTGCCTTGAGCTGAAGAGCTCAGGGACAGTGCCCAGGCCCAGAGTTCAAGCCCCACAACTGACAAAAACAAAAAAAATAGCCAAAGATACTATTTCAATCACTGTTTTCCAACTTGAGGGATAAGACCTAAAACAGATGGTATAATTAATATAAATCTACACTACTTAACACTAGCTGCACTAAAAAATTTCTAGGTTTGCTTTAAAAACATGCTAATGTCCAGGTCTGTCCCTAAACCAAAATCTTTGCTGGTAAGATGGGCCAGGGGATAGCGGATGAACCCAGATGCTGGTATTGTCTTAAAGCTTTTTAAGTGATTTTTTTTAATTTAGAAGATCATAGCTACTATTTCTTTTCACCAATAAATCAATAAATCAAGGTAAGGATAGAGGAAAAAAATATATGTCATAAACTTCTATTGGTGAAGGATACTATCACTCTCAATTCGTGATTTGTATGAAATCCTGAGGTAGAGAACCGTTCTAGGTATTTTTAGGGAGACATCTGAAATTACAGGGATACAATCTGTAAATTGCAGTGAAATGTAGTTGACTCTACCAGGTAGGGTACACTCTTCTTGATGGTGGTTCTTGACCTTGGGGCTCCTTTGACTTCGTCATTGACAAATGGTCTTCTCATGAAAGTACATGTATTCAGCTACACAAAGAATTTTTCAGAAAAATACGGACCCCCCCCACCACTACTAGCCCCACCCCAAAAAAATCTATTCCTGGACTTCATAATGCTGATCTCCAAATTAAAAGCCCCCCAAAGAATATAACTTTCAGAAGCTTATTTCCTTGTGGGTGTACTACATGTTATTCAAGTATCCATTAATTGGTGACAACTTGATATGCAGAGTTTTCATCTCACAGAATTAATAAAGCAGTGAACAAATTTAGTAAATGAAGACTTGCAGTAATCAAAGGTAAGGTCCCGGTGGCCCAGTTCTAAGGTTCTGCTAGTGGTGCAATACCTACTACTTTGCCTGTGCTAGACAGAGCTTTTTGTTCTTGCTTTTGTTTTCTTTATCTCTCTTTCTCTTTTTAAAACAGAAAAAAGCCTATGGAAAAACATACCTAACATAAAATTTATCATCTTAGGCTTTCTAAATTGTACATTTTAGTAGTGTTAAGTGCATTCGTATTGTGTCACTAATCTCCAGAATTCTTGCATCTTTAAAATATAACTATACTCATTAAATAAGAACTATATTCTCCTTGCAACAATGCCTGGCAACTATTACTACACTGTCTATCTTCTGGGTCTATGAACTTGAAGCCAGTATTTTTGTGACTGGCTTATTTCATTTAGCATGATGTCCTCAAGGTTCATCCATAGAATATCCTCAGTCCAAATTACTTTCCTTAAGACTGAGTGATAGTCCATTATGTGAACTTACCAAGTTTTGTTTATTTACCCATTTGTTTGTGGACACTTCGGTTGTTTCCACTTCTTGGTTGTTGTGAACTTGCTGCGCTTTAAATCTTTGTGAAGTTTCTACAAAGACATTTACCCCCCCCCCCCGCAGGAAATTGCCAAGAGGAACTGCTTGGACTTCTACTGTAGACCTCAATAAAAGCAATAAAAGCAAACACTTTCTATTAGCCATCATCAAAGAGGAAAGAAAGTACAAGCCTCAGATTCCAACTTGTAGCACAGAGACTCAATGGTAGAATTCAAGAGCTGTTAGAAAAATAAATCTTTTTTTTTTTTGCCTGATATCATGTGATTTTTGTTTCTTTGTATGTGCCTCCCCCATGTTATAACCCCTGTTCTCACTGTATTTGATGTCAGTGCCTTGCATCTTGTATATACACTTCTCTAATTTGGGGAGGGGAAGGGAAAAAACAAAATGCTTAACTAGGGATACAAGTTGACCCATTGTAACAATGAGATGTGCAAGACACTATGTTGAAAAATGAACTTTACAATTTAGGTGGGGTTGGGGAGTGTAGTTGTGGTGATGGGAGGGAAGGAATGGTAGGGAAAAACAAAGGAGGAGGCAACAATGCTTGATAGGAAATAAACTCATTACCTTGCTCATGTAACTGTAACCCCTCTATACAGTATTTTTACAATAAAAATGTATTTAAAAAATAAAGTATCTATATGATAAGAAGTAAAAAAAGAATATATGTTCATTACAGAAAGTTTTTAAAAAAGATATTGATGTCAAAATTGTTGTGTTTTACCCATTGTAACAATGAGATGTACAAGTCGTTATGTCGAAAACGAACTTTACAACTTTGTTGGGGGTGGAGGGGGAGGAAGGGCCCCCCCCCCGCGGGGAGGCTTGGGGGGGGTGGAGAGGATGGGAAGGGATGGGAAGGGGAAACAAAGGAGGAGGCTACAATGCTTGATAAGAAATGTACTCATCTTGCCCATGTAATTGTAACCCCTCTGTACAGTATTTTCACAATAAAAAAATTGTTATGTTTTTTTTCTTTTTTGCAGAGCTGAGGTTTGAATTCAGGGCCTTGTACTGGCCAGGCAAGTGCTCTTCTACAGAGCTAAATATTCAACCCTCAAAACCCTCAAAAATTTTTTTAACATATCAAAATTTTTTGTAGTTCTAGTTTTCTGGCTATACTATATATATATATATATATATATATATACACAAATAGATATATGAATGTTATTATATATGTGTACATGCATATACATGTATGTATTCTTTGTATTATCTGTATAATATTCCGATTCATAGATATAACTAAGGAATCATTTCCTTATCATTTAATGTTCAAGTTACTTCCAATGCTCTATTACAATACTCTGATAAATATCTTCCTACAATTATTTTTAATCTACATTGTTAATTATATCCATTGGAGACATAACCAGAAGTAGAATTACTGTGTCAAAAAATGTGAATTTAGCTGGGCACCAGTGGCTCATACCTGTAATCCTAGCTACTCAGGAGGTTGAGATCTGAGGATCACTGTTCAAAGCCAGCCTGGGCAGGAAAGTCTGTGAGACTCTTACCTCCAATTAACCACTAGAAAACCAGAAGTGGCGCTGTGGCTCAAGAGGAAGAGCACTTGTCTTGAGTTGAATTGCTGAGGGACAGCACCACGGCCCAGAGATCAAGCCCCGTAACTGATTAAAAAGAAGTGAATTTGTGTATCTTTCTATTACTTCCAAGTCATTGTAAATCACAAACAATTTATAGTGTCTGTCTAGCATGTTTCCCTGTATTGAATGTTATTTTTTATTAGTCTTTACTTATTTGTAAGATTTAAAAAATAGCATTATTGGTTTACTTTCATTTGCATTTTAACAAATTTGGCAAAATTTTGTATTTCTTCTTCCGTGAGCTATTTCACTCCTATTTCTTATTATTCCTATTGAATATTACTTTTTCTCTTTTTGGTTGTGAGAACTTGGTTAAGTACATAAACCCTATGGTGTTTTGGTTGCAAATATTTTATGAATTTGCATTTGCCTTTATTTATTTATTTATTTATTCATTCATTCATTTTTGTGCTGGTCCTGGGGCTTGAACTCAAGGCTTGCACATTGACCCTGAGCTTCTGTGTTCAAGTGAGCCACAGATACACTGCTTAACTGGAGATAAGAGTCCCATGGATTTTCCTAAACCACTACCTTGGATCTCAGCAGCTTTAGTAACTAGGATTATAGGAATGAGACACCTGTGTCCATCTTGCCTTTATTACTGTTTTTAAAGACTTTTTTTTTGGTTGGAGGAAGGTGTTGTGGGGCTTGGACTCAAGACCTGGTCACTATCCCTGAGCTTCTTTTGCTCAAGGCTAGCACACTTTGAGCCACAGTACCACTTCTGATTTCCTGGAGGTTAACTAGAAATAAGCATCTCACAGACTTCTCTGCCAGGGCTGGCTTTGAACTGTGATCCTCAGATCTCAGCCTTCCTGGGTAGCTAGGATTATAGGTTTGAGCCACCAGTGGCCAGCAAAATACCTTATTTTAATGAAAGTGAATCCATGAAACTTTTTCTTTTTTTGATAGTAGTAGAGTTTCAACTCAGAATCTTAGGTTCACTAGGCAGGCACTCTACTAATTTAGCCACTTCAGCCATTTTGGTGTTGATTATTTTTGAGATAAGGTCTCACTTTATCGCTGGGTCATTCCATACTGTATCCTATTTGTGCTTCCCCACATTGCTGAGATGACCCGTATGTGCTACTGTACCCAGCTACTGGTTGAGATGAAGTTTTGTGAACTTTTAATGTTCAGGCTAGCCTCAAGCTAAGTTGTCAAAATCAGTGTCCTGAGTGGTACCATCACGGGCTTTCGCTATCATACCAAGTGAGTCTTTATGCTTAAAATGCCTTTCCTTGGGATAAAATAATTAACTACTTCACTCCAATACTTTAATAGTTTTATCCTTTGGTGTGCAGGGGGAGGGGGGGTACAGGAAGAGGGTGTTGCACTGAGGTTTTAACTCAGGACCTTGCACTTGGCAGGCAGGTATTCTATCACTTCTTCAGTCATGCTTCTAGTCCTTTTATTTGTTTGGAATAGCTGGAAACTTTACTCTTAATTTCTAAATAAACCTAGTTTAACAGTGCTATGTGAGATGAAGATCCAACTTATCTATTCACCCCAAACTCACTTTGGAATGACTACCACCAAACTTAGCCAATTTTCCCAAAAGGAAAAAATGTTCAATGTTTTGAGAAATAGTGTTGTAGCATTTTATCATTAAAAATAATTTAGGTTGGGCTGGGAAGGTGGCTCAGTGGTAGAGTGTTTGTCTTGCATGCCTGAGGCCCTGGGTTCGATTCCTCAGCACCACATAAGCAAAAAGAAAAAAAAGCCGGAAGTGGCTCTGTGGCTCAAGTGGGAGAGCGCTCTCGCTTTGAGCTGAAGAGCTGAGGGACAGCGCCCAGGCCCAGAGTTCAGGCCCCATGACTGGACCAAAAAAAAAAAAATAATAATTTAGGTTATTGTTTAAGCTATTATGGAAATATTATTTTATTCTTGGTTCATTAAACGTTTCTATCAGGAATTAATTTCCACCTTATTAAATAATTGTTTCAGCTTCTACTGAGATGATAATGATGGTTTTTGGTTTGTCCTAATAATATGATATGCACGTATATGATTTCCTAATAGTAACATACCTTTGAATTACAAACTTGTTTAGTGACATTTTGGAAAGACAATTAAGCTGGGTGATGGTGGCTGATACTCGTAGATCTAGTCAGAAGGCTGAGATCTGAGGATCACAGTTCAAAGCCAGTTCAGGTAGGAAAAGATGTGAGACTCTTATCTCCAATTAACTATCTAAAAACTGGAAATAGAGCTATGGCTCAAAGTGGTAGAGAATTAGCCTTGAGTGAAAAAGCTCAGGGACAGAGCACAGGCCTTGAGTTCAAGCCCCATGAGTATATTAATTGTACAAAATGGTCTCTTCCATTTGGTATTTTCATAAGGCTTATTTTGTGCTTTGATTAAGTTTACCCCATTACTCTTTTTCATCCCCTTCCTTGGCTCCCTCTCTTTATTTTACAGTTTTTAGTGGGCTTCATTATGTTTCTTTTTTACATACATGGGAGAAAATGAGGGAGGGAGTAGCACTGTTCAAAAAGAAATATATTCATTAACTAACATATAACTGTAACCCTTCTGAACATCACTTTTACTATATATATATATATATATATATATATATATATATATATATATATATATATA
>NW_012267276.1:1967258-1977367 GCF_000151885.1 Dipodomys ordii | reverse complement strand
AGCTCTTCAGCTCAAGGCTAGCCCTCTACCACTTCAGCCACAGCATCACTTCTAGTTTTCTAGTAGTTAATTGGAGATAAGAGTGTCCCTAACTTTCCTGCCAGGGCTGGCTTTGAACAAGAAAAATATTTTTAAAAATTATGTCAGCTTCATTCTCCTCTCCTTTCTGAACTCTGTCCATTACTGGTTATCTCACAATGACCTTCTTTCAATGGTCTCTGTGTTACTTGCATGTAGTATTAGTACTATTATTATTATTGGTAGTAGTAGCATTATGAGTATAGATTCCACATATGAGAAAAATATGAAATATTTTGGCTTGGCTTATCTTGCTCAACACTATTTCTAGTACTATGTTTTTTCTTACAAATAACATAATTTCATAATTTTTATAACTACATAGTTCTTCACTGGGTTGTTTTATAGGCTTAAACAGAATTAAATTGTGGTAATTTAAATCTTAATTTAACCAATTAATTTATTAACATCTTGTGATTTTTATCTTATTGTACCTATTAGATAAATAAAACAGTAGATTTTTAAGGCTTAATGTAAAAGTTATTCGTAAAATTATTTGGAAATTTTTCCATGTACAAAACATTTCCATCTATTTCTTTTTACTGAGGTTCAAACTCAGTTTGTTTTTTATTGCTCAAGGCTGGTATTCTACTACTTGAACCACACAGCAACTTCTGGCTTTTGCTGGTAAATTGAAGATAGGAGTCTCAGGCTTTTATGTCCAGGTTGGCTTTGAATTGTGATCCTCAGTTTTCAGCCTCCCGAATAGCTAGGATTACAGCAGTGAGCCATCTATGCCTGGTTTACATCTTCTGATCAGAAGTAATATTTCTTTGTATTTTACTTTTTTCAAAGAAGTAGTTCATGAATGGCAAGGCATGGTAGTTTACACCTGTAATCCAGCTAGCTATTCAGGTTCAGGAGGTAAAGATCAGATGAACTGTAGTTCCAAGCCAGTCAAGCAAAAGTTAGTGAAAGCTCATCTCAATTACAAAAGAAAAAAGTTAGAGATGGATGCTGGTAGCTCATGCCAGTAATCCTAGCTGTTTAGGTTGAGATCTGAAGATTGCAGTTTAAATCTAATATGGGCAGGAAAGGCTGAGAAACTCTTACCTCCAATTAACCACCAGAAAAAATGGAAGTGGTACTATGGCTCAGTGCCTAGAACCTGAGTTCAAACCCACAAGAACAACAACAACAACAAAAGTTGGATATAATGAAACATAACTGTAATTCTAGGTATATGAGACACATATGTAGGAATATCAAGGCCTGAGGCTGGCCCTAGGCAAAAATTCCATACCCTATCTGAAAAATAAAGATAATACTAAAGAAAAGCACTAAAAGTATGGCTCAAATGGTAAAGTATGTACACAATAAGCCTAGGGCTCTGAGTTCAAGCCGAGTACCACCACAAAAAAGGTTCTTAATGAATTTGTTCATTATTTATTTATTTTGTAAATACCTTTATCAACACTCTATGTTTTCCTCAGCTTTTCTAGCTGAGTTTATTTCCTTTTATGTTTTTCTGAGTTTTTTTGTAGTAAAGTACAATATTTTTACACACACACAAAAATGCCCAAACATATGTAAAGTTCAAATGACAGTGATTAGATTCAGTTATTTCCATTTGCCTCTCATAAAAAGAAAACAAAAGTTAGCTAAGTAAAATATAACTCTATAATCCTTGGAAAGACCAAATTTTATTTATGGAGCACAAATTCTGATGTCATATATGTTAAATCAGCCCTCATAATTGCATTATTCAAACTATTAAACTCTTTCTTCACTGGAACTACTTTATCCAAAAAGAGGGTTCACTGGTTACACTGAATAGAGTTCCTATTACTTGGAACCAAACACTTCCATAATTCATTATATGTATTTTAGGAAGATTTCCCAAGGGGTGTTTTTTTTTTTTTCATGAGACTAGCTTCTAATTTTTGTAGTCTTAGTTTTAGTCTTCATTCCTTTCTTTGTTAGATACTATTTCAGTTTTCATGTCTAGGATTTTCTTACATTTCTCATTTCTTTTCATAGCTATTTTCACGTCAGTCTTGTCATTTCTGTTCTCTCCACAGAGGCCATGTCCTTGGGCATATTCTGATGTTTTCAAGCAGATATATTGTAAAGTTTTCATGTATCTTAGAGACAGTTTTTTATCCCTAGAGCCATGATCTTTATTTGAATATTAAAATGTGGTGTTTCTCTTTCCATATGTTACAATATTTTATCATAAACCTCCTAAATTGATTTTTTTCTCTCTATTCCTTTGAAATTTGGAGAGCATTGTTTGAGTCCAATATTGGCCCACAGAGTGAATTGTCATCAATTATTCTCAGATCTAACCCTGAAGGTCAAATTCATATGCAAAGTCTCTAATACCAGTGCCTATTAACCAAGGCTGGAACCATTATCAGAAGGAGAATTTTAAAATGTGTGAGTAGTAGCACAGTTTGAGATAGATTACCTCAAATGATCCAGTTGAGTATAGTCTAATCAAAATCCTTAAAACTAGAGCATATTTCTGTGCTTTGGTCAAAGAGCTGTGATTATGTAATAAGGATCTGAAAGACGTTACTGAGAATAACTCAAACTGCTGTTGTTGGCTTTGAAGGATTAAGATTACTGCAAGCCAAGGAATATGAGTGGCCTCTAAAATCTGAGAACTGCTTTTACCTGATAACTAGTAAGAAAGAGGTGACTTTTATTCTATACCACAAGGAATGGAGTTCTACCAACAATCCAGATGAGCAGGGTGCTGACTCTCCTCTGCAGGAACAGGAACATTTGGATATTTATAACATTACTATGGTTCATACAAAATTGTCAGCATAGGCAGACAAGCTGTAGGCAGCAGATGAGAAACATTATGTGTCTGTTCCTAAGGTCTTATCTGTAAGGAATGATTTCACAGTCCTTATTTGGCCCTCACTCCAGAGGTCAAACACTCCCACCCCCTTGCTGAGTCCCTAGAAAGAATAGCTGTTTATACTTCAATTTTAGTCTGGTAAAATCAGTGTCCATCTTTTGATCTGCTTAATGAGAAGATAATCATTTGTGTTGTCTGAATGGTTGAAGTTGTGGTAAATTCTTATGGCACAGAAAAATGAATATGAATTGTCTTAGTGATGGGTTATAGCAGATTTTATTTTCTAAAGATTGCCCAATACTGTCCTTGATATTCTTCCCACTGAAAAGTAAGTCTGCCCCTAACTTCAAATGTATGCATGCTACACTTACTTTTAACCAATAGAATCTAGCAGGAGTAATGCTGCTTTACTTCCAGGAAGCTTTCTTCTTCTCTAGAACTTCCTTACTTAGAGCCTGAGGCTACCATATGTAAATGAGCCTGCTTACCCTAACGAAGGCAACAAACCACAGAGAAACCCCACCCCACGTAGGAACATGGATGGGTAGTCCCAGTCTTTGAGTCCTCCTCACCCTTGTGCCAGATATTGATGGAGAAGAGCATTTAGCCGATTCTAGTCCTCAGCCTTCACATTTTCCCAGCTGAGGAAGATGAAGAAGAAGGGAAAAGTCAAGTGTGCTCTTTTCCAGGTATTATGTGAGAATAACAAGATTAGTGTTTTATTCCATCGAAATTGGGGAAGGACTGTGCCCACATTAATAACCAAGACACAAAGGTACTACTTGAATTAAGGGTCCAAAGACTAATAAAGTCAACAATCTCCTTGGGAAAGAAGATAATTCTCCTTCCAAAACCAACAGTGGCCCTAGTAAGAAATGTTGCTCTTAGACCTGAATATATATCTACTAGTGTTCAGGGTTTTGCTTAGCAATTAAATATATACTTAACATGAGGCCTCAGATTCAGTCCTCAATGCCAAAAATAAAATCTACTTATCTATATACACATACTAATGTAGAAAAAGAACATAAAAGATACATGTATCTGCTGGTCTGATAGTTCATTTTTTTCCTACTGTGAACACTAGTTTCTTTGATTGGGGATGTGGGCCAGTGCTAGAGGACCATGGGCAAAGAACTGGGCTGATCTCTACCTAATACAGCAAAACAAAGCCCAAAGCAAAAAACTGATTTCTCTGACTAAGCATTCTGAAATTCTTTGAAGGGTATACATGAGAAAAATTTATTCAACTAACAAGCAATCTTCCTCATTCCTTCTCTGTCTCTATCTCATTTTTTTTTTTTAGCTCTTATCACTAGGAAACTAACAATCTCAAGATCTAATTCCTTTCCATTCACTCACCAGTCTGTGAAAAGTATGTTTGCTTTTGAATGCACAGAAAGATTGATCTTACTGAAGCTAGGATGGGGAAATAGAAGGCAGATGATAGAATTTTAGCTCTCATTGGCTCAGTTAGTGTTTGCTTATTGTCCTTAAAGTACTTGTACATCAGAGTTAAATGTAGACAATGAGAATATACCCGACTTTTCCTGGGTTTCTGATATGTACTGTTTCAGAGAGAGGAACTCAAGGAAGGTAGTCTGAAAATTATCAATAAAGCTATTAAAATTTCACCTAATCTTTAGCAACTTGTCCTCTTTTATCTTAAGTCTACAGTTCCATATGCCAGTTTTCCCCCTTTTTTGTATCTTTGTGAGAATTTAGACAGGATTTCATAAGGTGGGCCATGAGATATTTCTAGATAGCCCCTTTGTGAGCCTGGATTGAAGGCATGTTTTTAAAGGCTTTTGCTGTAGGACTATAGCTTCAATATTTTAACATAAGATATGAAAGTTAAATGAGAGAATAGTCTGATATATGGAATTTAGCTCTACTCCAGTTTTTCAGGAATGCATCTGTTCATGTCTTAAGGCATACATAAATGAATTGATAATTTGATATCAGGGGGAGTTGGCTACATATGTGACACTTATTATGACACTACAGAATTTGGAAGGAATAGCATTCTATTGGAAGGAATGGCATTATGTTCTTTAAGTATTTTTTGATAGAATAGTGTTTCAGCTTCTGGTATTTCAGTGTGCAAATTAAATTTAATTAATTGCATTCAGCATAGTATCTAATGGCCTTCAAATAGCCAAATCAAATGGAATTGAGCATAGTATATAATGCCCTTCAAATAGCCAAATAAAATGGCAAGCTGTAAATTATTTAATAGTAATCCATCTTAACTGTAAAGGTAAACATTTATCAAGTTGGAAACAGATAATTGTAGGATTTGGTGAGTCAAAAAGTAAACAGACAGAAAAATGTCAGTACGACAACATATGAGGTCACTCAATTATGAGAAAATGGATCACCAAAGAACCGTCAAGTAAGGAAAACTATTGAAAATTGGAAACAAAAGAAATAAAATGTGGACATTGTCCATAATATATTTAATAGAATAAATGTGTTCCACTTTATTTAGATTGCAACAGTTCAGTCTTTTTGAATGGAAGAAAATTACTTTATCCATCACCTATTAAAACATTCACTGTATTATGTTGTATATTACTTGAGGCATTGTCCATAAGATAAAATTCCCAAAGTAATTTTCTAACTGAGCTTATAACTCTTTCTCCATCCTCATTTCTGAATATGCATGGTCTCCCATTACTGTTTATAGTTAGGACTTCTGTCTTTACAGTAGATGGGCACAAAAGGCTATGTTATATTTGCCATGGGAATCATAATTTTTAAGGCCCTTGTGCTTGTAAAATCTTTACCTTTATTATATTACTATAAAGTAGATTTTGTATTTTATAGAAATTACATATCAAAGTAATACAAAGCTGTGCCAATACATGGCCTGAGTTGTTGGTTTCATGTTGTCTTGGCTTATTCTTTTAAAGCAGCAGTTAGGAAATTCTTTGTAGTGTTATAGGCACCTTGACTAGCTTCTCAGATTAGCTACCTGTCTTAGCTTGCCTTTGGACTTTATTCCCACTTTTCAGTCTCTCTTTATGTGCAAATTATTTTTGTTGTTGTTGTTGCTATTATTGGCAGTATGGGGTTTGAACTCAGGGTCTTACACTAGTTAGGCCAGCACTTTACTGGGGTTTGAACTCAGGGTCTTACACTAGTTAGGCTAGCACTTTACCACTTTAACCACATTCCCAGGGCTTTTTGGCTTTTTAGTTATTTTGCAGATACTTTCCTGTTCTTGCTAGGGGCCATCAGTCTCAGACTACAATTCTACCTATGCCTACCACATAGCTGGGATCATAGGTGTGTACCATTATGCCAGGCTTGTTTGTTGAGATGAGAGCTTTACTAACTCTCTCTCTTGGGCTGGCCTCAAATTATGATCTTTGAAATCTCTGCCTCCTGAGCATCTAGGATTACAGGTATGAGCCACTCTACCTGGTCTTGAAATTATTAACCATGTCTTCCATAATGGAACTTCATACCACTTCACACTACAGCAAGCAGAATATATTCCTGCATCACATGATACTGAAATTGGTGGAATGACTTGCTTAAGCCAATGCAGCAGAAATGATACAGTGACAATTCTGAGCTAAAGTCTTTATATATGCAATATTTTACTTGGTTCTCTGTATCTGTTATCTGCCAAGAGCAGAAGGTGAACATGCTAAGAGTAGCTGCTGGTCCTAGAATGAAACATACATGTGGAATAAATCTGAACCCAATGCCAAGTGCAATCCAATCTAGTCCAATCTAAAGCATTTGAGCTATAGTCAACCTATAATTCCTGAGTAAGTAAAACAAATGTTTGCTTTTACAAGTCTTTTAGATGTTAGGATTATTTGTTATAATAATACTGAATTAATATCTTTCCTGTTGTAGGGTCCCTCACATTTGTCATCCTCCTGATCTTCACCTCCCAAGTAGCTGAGATTATAGGCATGAAGAACCATGCTCAGATTCATATATTTAGTCTTAATGCATCTCAAACATTTGTTGACTATCTACCAAATAGAAGGTACTTCTTTAATTACTTAATATTTAGGACATATTGCTTCTCCTTGAGGAGCACATAATTTGAGAAAGACCTTTAAGCAGCCATTCAAAACACAATAAGTCACTTGACCAGACATATGAATTGAATGGTATTAGCCATGTTGCTTTATGCTCTCTTGGCACAACAATTTTAAGCTTGTATCTAGAAAAAAAATAGGGAATCTCATATGATTTAAAACATTATAAAACCCACTGTTGAAATATGCTTATTAAGGAAGCATCTTCATATATCTGACCAAGAAAAATTAAGTCAGTGAAAATAACTGCTCTCGTAGAGAAGAAAACTTTACAAAGAAATGAGTTTATATACTTATTATTTTTTTCTTTTGTCGGTCGTGGGGCTTGAATTTGAACTCTAGGCCTGAGCGCTGTCCCTCAGCTCTTCAGCTCAAGGGTAGCGCTCTACCACTTGAGCTACAGCACCACTTCCGGTTTTCTGGTGGTTTATTGGAGATAAGAGTTTCACGGACTTTCCTGCCCAGGCTGGCTGTGAACCGCGATCTTCAGATCTCAGCCTCCTGAGTAGCTAGAATTACAGGCATGAGCCACTGGCACCCGGCTTTATACTTAATTATTGTAGTCATGATTCCACTTTCCATTCATAAAACTGTTGAAAATCAGTGCTGGTCATCTTCCCTCCTAAAAGTTCCTCCTTGTAGGATGATGTTTTGAGATCTGGTGCTTTCAGAACGAAGTTCAAGATATTATTTTTTATTAACTGACTTTTCAATTTTTAAATTATTGTTATTATGAAGTCATTGTACAAAGGGGTTACAATTCCCTCTCAGGTTATGAGTACAGTGCCTTTTGGTCAGTGTCACCCCTTCTTTCCACCTATTATTTTTTACTTCATTTCAACATACTAGTAAGCATATATTATAGAAATAGTCTTGTAATACTGTATGTTTTGGATGTCCAAATTCAAGTGTAACATTTACTATTTTGTGTGTGTGCAAGCACTGAATTTCAATCATTATTGGTACATTTACAATAATTTGTTTTTTTCTTCAGAATGCCTTTTCTGATCAAAGATTCAAGACAATAATAATATCTATCTTTCAGTTGAGTGGTTACTATGTAATAAGACCTTATCTCACTTAATGCTTACAACAACCTAATATTTTAGGAACAGTTATTATCCCCATGCCGTAGACAGTGAGATGAACAGAAGACACAGGGTTTAAGTAACTTAAACCACTTGCTTGAGGTTATATTATTACCAAATAAAGGGGGCTGAAGGAACATGCTAGTGGTACAGTACTTGCCTATCATGTTTTAGGCCCTGAATTGAATCCCTAAAACCATAAAGATCAAAACTAACAAAATTAATAAAGATAACTTGGGTAATTCCACTTAACATCTTATTCCAAATTGCTGCTTAATGTCTCTGCTCCAACTTTGAGAAGTACTTTAAGCATTTTTTTCTCTAATGGTAATAAAAAGCATCATAATGTAAAGTAGACCTGCAATATCAAGGCATTTGACATAACTCAGGTATCTATAAGTGCTGACATAATTTCCTCAAAGAGGAAATGAATTTATATATTCATGTTTTAAAAATTGATCTACTTGTGTTCTTTATGAGATTCTTCCTACAGTAACTTAGTTAACAGAGTAGAATACTTTTATAGATATTAGATGGTATATAGTTTACGTAGCCTTAAAAAAATAAAAATTCAATGATACCCAGGTATCCGATGGCTCACATCTATAATCCTAGCTACTAGCTACTGAGATCTGAGGGTGGTGGTTTGAAGCCAGCCTACGCAAAAAAGCCCATGAGACTTTATCTCCAATAAAGTACCAGAAAAGCTGTAAGTGAAGCTGTGACTTAAGACTTAAGTGGTAGAGTGCTAGCCTTGAGTAAAAGAAGCTCAGGGAGGTTCCTAGGCCTTGAGTTCTAGTACTGGCACACACACACACACACACACACACACACACACACACACACACACACACACACACACACACACACACACACAATTCAGTGGCTTAAATAAGGAATGCAATTATTTCTCTCTAATTAAAGTTGTTGTGGGCCAGTCCAGGTTGTAGGTAGTTTCCTACAAAGCACATTGAGATCTAGCTTCCTTCCATCTAATTGCTCTGCCAGCCTGTACCCTTTGGAAGCTGTGTTGCCACCCTGCCTATGTTTCAGGTGGCAGGAATGGGGAAGGAGAGGCAGTATAGGGCAAGCAATTATCTTTTATGCAAGTAATGTGGAAAGAGAACACATTGCTCCTTCTTACATTCCAGGGAAGAAAACTAAGTCACATGGCCACACCCAGACACAAGGGGAAATGGGAAATGTAGCCTCCAGATGGATGGCTGTGTTCCCAGCTAAAACTCAATTCCAATGAAAGAAGAGAAAAATAGATTTGGAAGGGAGGAGGAGCCAGCAGTCTATCACACATAGGTATGTAGACACTACATACAAATCAATTTCTGATTTTAGCTTTTTAAATTTTGATAGACTCTCTAAAGAATGTCATTTTTGTTTTCCATGACTAGGATGAGAACTAAAATGACTTCAGAACCAAAGCTTAATTCCAGTGATGGACTGATTGAATAATACTATTTTTTAATATAGGGTTAGTATATAGCTGATTGCTTTGTACTAGGTGAAGGTGATTTGAAATTATGTATGAAAATGGTGTTGTGGGTAACTAACAAAGAGAGTATAGTGAATCCTTACTGTTTTGTTTCCCAAACATCTCTTGACTCTATCAAACAGCTGTGGCCCTTCTTTAGGAAACAGACCCTCTCTTATTCTTTGATGTTGAATGAGCTAGCTGCACCTTATAAATGCTAGATTTCCTTTTCTTTTTTCTTTTTGTCAGTCATGGGGCTTGAACTCTGGGCTTGGATGCTGTACCTCAGCTCTTCAGCTCAATGTGAGCACTCTACCACTTGAGCCATAGCACTACTTCTGGTTTTCTGGTGGTTAATTAGAGATAAGAGTCTCACGGACTTTCCTGCCCAGGGTTGGCTTTGAACCGGGATCCTCAAGTCTCAGCCTCCTGAGTAGCTAGGATTACAGGTGTGAGCCACCAGCGCCTGGCTAATGCTTGCTTTTCTTATAGCTACTTTCTTTCTTTTTTTTTAGGTCCAGTCGTGGGGCCTGAACTCTGGGCCTGGGCGCTGTCCCTCAGCTCTTCAGCTCAAGGCTAGC
>NW_012267276.1:1928734-1962618 GCF_000151885.1 Dipodomys ordii | reverse complement strand
CTCGGTGCGCGCGCCGGCGGTGGGACTTGGCGCGGGGCCCCCGCTGCCTTCCCCGCCCCTTCCCCGCGAGGCCGAGGCCGACTCTGGAACCCGGCGGGTGGCAGCCCCAGGGGCCGAGCTGGGTGGCAGCAGCTCTTCCCCTCCCAACCCTTCCCCCCCAACTCCCTACTTGGTTAGTTTCCTGTTCATTTTGGCCGAAGGCTCCATGCTTCCTTCCCAGGCCGGAAGAGAAGCGGGCCCGGAACCCCGCCAACCTCTCGGCATTGCTGCCTTGAAAATAGTCGTTCTTGCCTTTGGCCTTCATTTGTTCAACTGTGACGGAAGGTCGTTCACCTGTAAGAATGTACGAGTTTCCAGGCTTGTCAGGGCACGAGGAAAACTTTGCAGAGAGGAGAAGTTGGTCATCCTGCCTATACTCTTCCTGCGAACACACATACAGGTGGACCAGAGTCTGGTCACTACTAGTTAGTAAAATAGTGTAAGGAACGTGTGACCAGTGAGTAGTTAAAGATGAGCTTTTTGGACTGCCCCCGCCCCCTCCAGTTAGAAGGCACTTTCTCGGGAGAGTTTGTTTTGTCAAGTCTGAATCCGACTAAATTTGAATGTGCATATTGTGTATTTTGGGGGCTACATTTGCGCGAGAAATTCCCATTGTACTTTTAGTATATCAAAGTGTGGTACTTATAAAAGTATGTTAATATGCTGCGGCACAAAATAAAAGCTGGGAACACTAAATGCATTGTTTAAAACACCTTGAAATTCTGGTTATCAGTAGCAAAGAAATTCATTTAAATACTTGTTTTTCTTTGGGCACTTCTGGTTCCATGTCTTGGTGGTTTTTCATGCTGTACGTCTGCATTCGAATGTAAACGAATACCTTTTAATTATTAAAACCCATCTGCGGCAGCGTCATGCAGAGAAGTGTACAACTTCAGTGACCATAAGAATCAGTCACCTGGTGCTCTTGTTAAAGAATTTGGAGTACTAATTCAGTAGATCTGTATGATGCAGTACTAAGGCACAATCCTTGAGTACTAAGGACTCAGGAAAGTTTTGTGCTAAGATATATTTCTTGTAGTATAGGTGGCTGGATAGACGAGCCAAAAGGCAAAAGAATGCAGAAACCTTGTCTAGGAAACTACCTTTTGCACCATGAGCTAAATCTGGATCCCTGGGGAGGGAATAGGAGGAGTACATATTGCATATACCTTGTCTGTGAAGTGTGGGACCTGCATCACCTGCCCTGTGATACTGTTTTTTTTTTTTTTGTTTTTTTTTTTTAATTCTCTGTGTAGAAGTTCTGGGTAATTTTGGCAGAAAGATGTTCCACTGTAAGCAATTGAGTTTTATCAACATTAAGGCTAGAAATCAGGTGTATATGGATAAAGACACTGAGATACTACTGAGATAAAGATTTGTTTTATTGGCGGAACTATGCTTCCTTATTCCTTGAAATGCAGCTTCAGTTGGGTGGTATATTCCTGAACCTTGGAAGCAATTTTAAACAATTGAGAGTCACACTTATCTGAGGGTGTACCTTAACTGGATTCAGAATTTTTTCCTATTTTTTTAATAACATAAAGTGTTTAAAGTGAGTGTTACATACAACTTCATCTATGTTACATAAAAATGGATTAAAAAAACTTATGGTGCTGAAGATTGAATCTTGGACCTCATGCATGCTAACTAATATAGAAATATAGTGAAACTGGGTTTTTAATATCTTGGGCCCCAAATCCTGGAGTCTAAAGTTAGGTTGAGCCACTTGCTCCTCCCACCTCCCATATGTCACATGAAGAATCTTGGTGTTAAGAAACATGGAGGAGGATGATGGAAGAGGTGACACTGATCAAGATGCAGTATACCCATAACTTCTAGAATTGAAACCCTTTTGTACAATTACTTATTAAAAATAGACATAATAAAGGCAGAGAAAGAAGATTTATTACATGGTAGCCCTGGAAAAGTAGTACTTCAGTATGCCTTCAGCCATCTTCAGGTTACAGGCATTGTCTTCAGGTTAAATAGGGAAAATGGAGAAAAGTTGGTGAGAAAGGAATGAGTAGTTAAAACAGTCCCAGGATGCATGTGTGTGGCCTAGTTGACCCCTTAGCTCAGTCTTTGTCCTTGCAGAAGTTAACACTTTATTATTGGAACAGAACAGGAATAAATTGGTTGGTTGAGTTTTGGCTGTTTTATTTAAGATTATAAGAAGAGGACATTGCTTTTTGAGAGGCAGTTTACCTTCCCTACAAGGTATTTATCAGTGAATCTGGAGCCCAAGATGATTCCAAAGTTGACTTCAGCTAAGAATAGTTCAGATCTAAAGGCACTGATAAAAAGCTGTATGAATTATAATTTGCCACAAAAGCAGTTTTTAAAAAGTTGCCTCTTACAGTAGCAATTACTTTTAGTCACAAATTATATGTGTAACACTACTTTTGAAGCACTAAGTGCCATGAACTGTTCAAAGCACTTTATAAAGTACGTTTAATCTTCACAATGACCTTAAAGGAAAGTGAGGCAGTGGGGGTAAGTTACATATCCCAAGTTTTACATGGCTGGGATTTTGCCTAGCTAACTTGACTCCAGAGTCTTTCTTAACAGATTTCTATAGCTGCCATTTATTTATTTATTTATTGGTCATGGGGCTTGAACTCTGGGTCTGGGCACTGTCCCTCAGCTCTTCAGCTCAAGGCTAGCACTCTACCACTTGAGCCACTGCAAGAGTTCCAGCTTTTTCTGTTTATATGGTGGTGAGGAATCAAATCCAGGGCCTCATGCGTGCGAGGCAAGCACTCTACCACTGAGCCGCCTTCCCAGCACTGCTTTTTAAAATTATTAGTTAGAAAGTAAATTAATGATAGTCTCCTTAATATTTTTTTCTTAGTATTGTTGAGAATTAGGCATTTTAATTTTAAAAAAAGGAAAAAAATTGTCTATTCTTTATTTCTTTCATTTTATCCCATTCTGAATGAAACTTGTCAAAATGTATAATCTCTTCTGATTAAGATGTTGCAGTTTACAAAGTTGTATTTTTCTTGTACTTGTGTGCTGGATCAGTCACTCTTTCTCAGTTTCTATGTCATTGTTGAAAGAGCTTCCTTTTGACTAGCAAGTTTTTTAGTTCTTTAGGTCCTGTTTGAATCTTCCTGTCACCTGCCTTGGATATGTTGTTGATTTGTTCTGTTTGTTATCATAATGCTTATGCTTTAGATATTAACTGTGTTTCTCTATATTTTAATTTTACACATCTGTCTATATATTGGTAAATGGGTAAATTAAAATTTAGGCTTAGGGCTGGGAAAGTGGCTCAGTGGTAGAGTGTTTGCCTTGCATGCCTGAGGCCCTGGGTTCCATTCCTCAGCACCAATAAGCAGAAAAAGCTGGAAGTGGTGCTGTGGCTCAAGTGGTAGAGCGCTAGCCTTGAGCTACAGAGCTGAGGGACAGCACCCATGCCCAGAGTTCAGGCCCCACGACTGCCAGAAAAAAAAGAAAAAAAAAGGGCTTAGCTGTTGACTAGATTGCTTTTCATTTGGCCAGTAAAAGACAATAAAAACTAAGCATTGGTTGTTATTGTATATCTTTAAATAATGAACAGCTAGAAAGGAAAATTTTAGTATAAAGGGTTGTGGTATTTTGACCACTTGAGCAATAGCTCTACTTTCTAAAGGGTCAGCTTCTAAGTCGAATTATTTGTGTGTCATGTCATCTTTCCCTCAATCATTCCCTCTCTCCCTTTTTCTCATTATCTGCACTGGACTTAGGAGTAGTATTTGAATTCCGGATCCAAGACATCTTTAACATGGGTAGACTGCTAGAAAGGCAGTGTATATAGTGTTACTAGCACTTGAGTAATAGGAGGTGGTAGTGTTGGGTGTTGGGATGAGGGGGCCTGTGTACTATTTTTAGTATCATCCATTTGCTATTTTTCCAGTAATGAAGAGTTTCAGAAAGAAGTCTGTATAAGAATAAATCTCTGGTTTAAATGCTTTATCCAATTCAACCTTAAATGTTTGGAAAAAAATGCTTATCTACATTTGTCTACAAATGGCCCACAAACATTTAAAAATAATGCCTGTATAGCAGAAGTATCATTTTATCTTCAGCAGTAAAAAGAAATTAACAAGTAGTATCTGTCAGAATTGTCCAGATTCTCTCTCTTGTTCCCTTTTGAAGATTAGTGCATCCTTATTGCTTGCTGATTGCTGGCTTTCCATTTCTTTTCTCTGATGCCATCATATGGGATGCATAGCAGCATTGGGTCTGCCTGCTTCCTGGGCCAAGTTGTGATTTGCAGTAAACACAAGGGAGTATCTGTTTGGTGGTTTTAAATCAGGGCTTTGTGTTTGCTTAGGTAGGTATGCTAACTTAACTACTCCACCAACTTTTTTGCTGTTATTAAAAAAAAAATAGGGTCTCATTTTTTTCCTGGACAGGCCTGGATTGCTATCTTTCTGTTTGTACTGCCTATATAGCTAGGCAGGAATGTCTGCACCCAACTTTTTATTGGTTGGGATGGAGTCTTGCATACTTTTTGTTGGGGCTGGCCTTGAACTGTAGTATTCAGAATCTGAGTTTGCTAAGTAGGATTACAAGTGTGAGCTATCATGTGTGGACTGGCTATATAATATTTTGGCCAGGGGCTGGGAAGATGGCTCAGTGGTAGAGCGCTTGCCTTGCATGCCTGAGGCCCTGGGTTCAATTCCTCAGCACCACATAAGCAAAATGAAAAAAGCCGGAAGTGGCGCTGTGGCTCAAGTGGTTAGAGCGCTAGCCTTGAGCTGAAGAGCCGAGGGACAGCGCCCAGGCCCAGAGTTCAGGCCCCACAACCGGACCCCAAAAAAAAAAATATTTTGGCCAGTCAGCCTCAACTGTACCTTAATTTCTCAATTTTAAAAGTCATGATAATAGTAACTACCTTACAAAGTTTTCAGGGTTAAATGAGTGTATGTATATGTGTCTAAAATCTGTAATATCATGTAGGTGGTTACTGGGTTTGAACTTTAAGGCCTATGCCTGGAGTCATGCCTCTAGCTCTCTTTATTGTCATTATTTTAGATGATTTTGCTGTATGGTTGATTGATTTTCTCTACATAATCAAGACTGACTATATTAATGAACTGAATAAAAATTGTACAATTGAGATAAGAATGTATGGGCTAGCCAAGAAGACCGTTCATATTTTGGAGGAAAATGAAAATTAGTGGGGCTGGGAAGGTGGTTCAGTGGTAGAGTGCTTGCCTTGCAGGCATGAGGCCCTGGGTTCCATTTCTCAGCACCACATAAGCAAAAAAAGCTGGAAGTGGTGTTGTGGCTCAAGTGGTAGAGCAATAGCCTTGAGCTGAAGAGCTGAGGGACAAAGCCCTCAGTTCAGGCCCCACAACCAACAGCAGCAAAAAAAAGAAATTGAAAAATGGTAATGTTCTTATCCTTTTGGAGAATAAAATATTTTAAAACAAGGAAACAAAAGCATAAGAAAAGGTATCTTCGATAGTCTTGTTTTTGTTTTTGTTGATTGTGGGGCTTGAACTCTGGGCCTGGGCGCTGTCCCTCAGCTCTTCAGCTCAAGGCTAGCGCTCTACCACTTGAGCCACAGTGCCTGCCACTTCCCATTTTCTGAATGGTTTATTGGAGATAAGAGTCTCGTGGACTTTTCCTGCCTGGGCTGGCTTTGAACTGTGATCCTCAGATCTCAGCCTCCTGACTAGCTAAGATTACAAGTGAGAACCATTAGCGCCCAGCTTGTTTTTTTTTGTCTTTGATAGTCATGTATAAGGATTGGTTTAAAATTTTAAGGTAAACTTTGTGGAGTCTAGAATACAATCTTCTTGCTGACTCTATTCTTTTGCTTCCTTAAATAATGACTTTTTTTTCTTTTGTGCTGGTCCAGGGACTTTGAACTCTGGGCCTGGGCACTGTCCCTGAGGTTTTGTGCTCAAGGCTAATCCTCTACATCTTGAGTCACAGCTCCAGTTTCAGCTTTTTGTAGTTAATTGAACATAAGAGTCTCACAGACTTTCCTGCCCACGCTGCCTTTGAACCACAGTCCTCAGATTTCAACCTCATGAATATCTAGGATTATAGGTGCAAGCTACTGGCACCTTGCCATAACATTATAGATTTGTATATAGTTGTATTCATCATAGTGATTGTATCCACTAGACAGATCTTGGAGTATAGGGCTTGACGTATAGTAGATGCTCATTAAATATTCATTAGTTTGATGGTAACATCTAAAGGTAATAGCCATTGTGAATACTGCATTGGTTTCTGTGGCTGATTCCATGAAAACATTTTGTAATTGAAAAATTATTTCTTAGTTCATTTGCCTAGAAACAAAATGGTTTTAAGATTCAAAATAGTTGTTATAGGTGATTACAGGTTTTCATAATTTTTGTTAAGACAAAAATGCTTGATTTACTGTTTACTAGCTGTAAAGACAACATTTAGAAGAAATGACTGCCTTTTAAAAATTGGTTGGCTTTCATTTTATATAATAGTTTATTGCAGGGCAATGGTCATGCACATATGTAAATAGAATCCTGCTTGTGGACACCTATTAGATCTAATAGTCACAGTATGATGGTTTTGTCTTTAGGAAAAACTTTGTTTTGCTATTATAAAAATAATACCTAATCAAAGAATTTTCTAAAATAATCAAGAAATATTTATAATGCTTATAATGATCATTTTGTTAATAGACATATATATGATGGTAGTCTTATAACATTATAATGAAGCTGAAATTTGTATTCCCTAGTGACATGGTAGCCATTGTAATCTTACAGTGTAAAATTACTTACATGCTTGTGGTAAAGCTACAGACCTACTGCCCTGCTAGTTACTGAAAAATATAACACATGTAATTATGTAAGGTATTAAACATTTGGTGATAATAAACCACGCTTTTATTTTATGAGTATATTTCTCTTACATAAAAAACTAGAAAACTGTAAAACACTATGTTGTGTTCAACCTGAAGCAGACCATATATTTTCTGTACTGTGAAGATTTGTATAATTACATGCATGATGTTTACACCTCATGTGTAATTGTGTAGTGACATATTTCTCATGAAAATAGCTTTGTTGTTAATCTGCACATGGCTGTGCACTATTGGGAATTTTGTTAAGGTTCTCTTCAGAGCTGTCTTGAGAGATGCTGAAACACAAATGTTGGTTTTGTAGTACAGATATTAGTTTAGAAAGCCAAATAATAAGCACAACAGTGCTTAAGCACAACAGTGTTTTAGAATTATCAATTTTTCTTCTGTCCTTAAGTTTAAAATAAAAATGTTAAGCCAAAAGCAGTTGAATCCCCACTTTTAATAAGAAAGCCTTCAGAATAATTTTCCACTAGTGAAATTAAACTTGTAATGCTGGTTTGACCACCTTGTAGAAGATGCATTGAAGAGGAACAGCCTTGACTTTCTGATGGGAGTTGTGCAATACAACACTGCTAGAAAATGGAGCCCAAATTATAGGTCCTGGCTATTTTCTGTTTGCTCATAACTAGTGGGGATTATAAGTACCCCTTTTAGAAATTCCCAGAACAGGTCCCTTCCAAGGTGTCCCAGCAAGTACCTGGGTGAAATCCAAGAGAAAGCTACTAACATTACAACTGTTGCTGTTCTGGGGTGGGATTGTGGTTTGATGGCTCTGAATCCCTGGGGGATCATCAGGTGGTGCCATTTATCATTTGTCTATTGCACTCCTTAAACTAGGATTCTTTTCCTTCCATGGAGTATGAGTCTTTTAAGATGCTCTTTTTTTTAATATGTGCGCAACAAGTGGGGCCTCCTGCTCTCATTTAGCTTTTTTGCTTACACGTTGTTAAAGCTTTTGTTCTACCACTCAAGGAGTCTCAGAGTCTATCCAGGCTGACTTTGAACTCTGATCTTCAGATCTCAATCTCCTGAGTAGCTAGATTATAGATGTAAGCCACCAGTGTCTGCTGTAGAGATGTGTTCTTAACCCATGAACAAGGGTTACTATTCTTTTCCCATAGAATAGTGGGAAGGTCAAACAGATCTTAAAGTTAGGTGGGCTTGGATTAGAAATTGGCTCCTCTCTTTAGTTACATAGTCTTAGACAAGTTAGTATTGTTTTGTCCCTTCCCCTCACTCCTTTTTTTTTTACCAGTCCTAGGACTTGAACTCAGTGCTGTTCTTTAGCTTCTTTTGCTTAAGCCTGTCACTCAGTCACTTCAGCCACAGCTTCACTTCTGGCTTTTTTTTTTTTCCTTTTAGTAGTTTATTGGAGATAAGCATTTCATGAAGCTTCCTGCCTGAAGATATCAAGAAAATATTGTCATTATTGTCATGTTGTGATAATGTCATTATAGTTAGGGACAAAACAGCCTGATTTTATATAAGCATATCTACAACAGGTGAATAAATATAGCAGAGTTAGAAAACTTACTGGATGTTGGTCATGTCTATAGGATTTCATTTTATGCTTAAAAATGGTAGTATAAAAATTAATGAGCCAGGTGCTCATGCCTCTAATCTGAGCTATTCGGGAGGCTGAGATCTGAGGATCACAGTTCAGAGCAAGCCCCAGCAGGAAAGTCCACGAGACGCTTATCTCCCAATAAACCACCCAGAAAACTGGAAATGGTGCTATGGCTCAAGCGGTAGAGCAATAGCCTTGAGCTGAAGAGCTGAGGGACAATGCTCAGGCCCAGAATTCAAGCCCTGCGACTAGCCCCCTCCAGACCCCCCCGCAAAAAAAATTAATGAATATCCAGGTGCTGGTGGCTCATGCCTATAATCCTAGCTACTCAAGATGTTAGATATGAGGATAGTGGTTCAAGCTAGCCGGGGCAGAAAAGTTCATGACACTCTGATCTCCAGTTAACAACCAAAATGGAAGTGGACCTATGGCTGAAAGGCACTAACCTTGAGCAAAAATAGCTCAGGGACAGTGCCCAGGCCGTGAATTCAAGCCCCCCACAATTGCCAAAAAATAAAATAAATTAATGAACAGTTACCAGGGGCTGGAGGAGATGTATTGGGGATCATTGTTTAATTGGTAGTTTCTGATTGAGATAATGAAATTTCTGAAAACGGATAGTGGTGATGATGGTACAACATTGTAGATGTACTTATGAGACAATTTCACAGAAACACTGAATTATACAGTTAAAAATTGTTAAAATGGTAAAGTTTGTGTATTATAATAAAAAAAGTAATAATAATCCTTAAGAACAAGGGAAAAACATATTCTGGAAAAAATATATGGTAGTGGGAAAGAAGAGAAGAAAAAGAATAAACAGTGCCCTGGGTCTTGTCAAGCTAATGGCACTGACAAGAGAACCCAACCTTTGGGGCTACAGGACTAATAAACTAGCTCTACAAAGGTGTCAGAGAGCACCTTTTCTTTTTCTTACTACTTTTTTCCTGTCTTATAAAGAGAAGGAAAAGGAAAAGCACTCATGTCATGTCAATACTACCTTTAGTTGGCCCAATTAGATTCTAGAGCAGTGTTTTTCCAGGTTAGTGGGAGGTCTCATTTTGAGTGTCTTTGTATCAGTGTGCTCTATATAATTACTGGTAATTATTTAGGTTATTTTTGAGGTAATTTCTTTTTGTGATTTGTTTATTTGCAGATCCTGAACATAGTAGATGCTAAATAAAGCGCTGTCATTTGTACATGTATTTTGTTAAAATGTGAAACTTGGGTAATATTAAGTATATTTGAGCTATAAACTTTTTTTAAGCTTTTTTTGTGAGAAAAAGGAATTTGTTTGGTTTATTTTTAGGTTAAATTCACCTTCATAGTATATTATTCCAGTAAAAAGAAGGGAAAATAATACAATTGTGTTCAAAATCTAGAACTGAAGTTCTGCTGGTTAGGAAGATTATTATAATTTTGAAAACTTTTTGGGTTTTTGTTTCTGTGAAATTACCTCAAGGGATCTTTTTAAATAAAATGAAATGATTTATATGTGTCTGAAATTATTGCTTAGCCTGCTCTTATTAGTGTCTTGTTAGCTCTTTATCTTTCTTTTACCCAGGTTTGTGATATTAAATTTTGGCTTCAGCAAGGGGGCTAATGTGAATTTATTTTTTTGGTGGGGGTTAAGAATATACATTCAGAGATCATTGCATTAAAGAGGATTTCTTGAGAAGTCCTGATATGATCAGTTGTCAGTACTGTACTGAACTGTTAGTACATTGATTCTTTTCAGCTTTGCTGTTTTATGATATTAAAAATGTATCAACCTGAGTTCTGGTGGCTTGTACCTGTAATCCTAGCTATTCAAGAAGGCTGAAATGTGAGGATCCCAGTTAGAAGTCACCTAGGCTGGAAAGTCATGAGACTCTTACCTCCAATTAGCCTCCAAAAAGCCAGAAGTGGAGCTGTGGTTCAAGTGATAAATCACTAACTAGCCTTGAGTGAAAAATCTCAGTGACAGTGCCCAGATTCTGGGTTCAAGTCCCAGGAGCACACACACCACACAACATATGGAATATATTTGGAGAAACATACATGTTTTTGTCTGATTAGTCTAGTTTGATTTGTCTTAGGAAAGGACGGGAGTTTATGGATTTTAATAAGTCACTGACAGGAGGTCTTTAGCATTTTTTCCCCCTCTGAACAGATGTCTTGGCCTGCAATGACTCCAAATCCCATAATCCTTCCAATTTTCCCTTCTCAATAAGTTTCAAAAAAGTGACATTTTTATTGTAAGTGATTGACTTAATTCAAGCAAATACTGCAGCTGAGTTAACTTTATCCCAGTAAGGGATGCTTTTGGTATAAATAAAATGTTAGATTCTTTTATTTTTACTTCTAAATATTTAATGCATTCTTTCTTTCCTCTAAATTTAGAATGTTTTGGGTAATAATTTTTTTTCAGTGTAAAGTTTCTAATGCTTCACTGTTCCAAACTCTTTACATTGTTTGAGACATTCTTTCTTTAATGACATTTAAAAGCAGAGTTAGTCAAGATTCATCTGGAAAATAGTAAGCATAGTTAGGTCATTAGACAGAGGGAAAGTAGTCCAGGAACTAGTTCCACAGGCAATGAAATGCTCAGTTGCCAAAGAGTACTGTTAGAAAACTCGGATACTAGCCACAGAAAGAAGCCTATATGCTACTATCAGGTATGGGGAAGAGATTAAAAAAGGTGGTGTTACCAGAATACAGAAATCAGGGTTGGAGGTGGGGAGGAGAGGTACAGGGTTGTTTATTGGAATCTAGGATATCAGAAGGTTGAATGGTCTGAGGGAACTAGCGTTACTGGGAGATACAGCTTTTGCCAGAGATGCCACAGGAAGCAGGGAGAGAAGTGTTGGCTTCTCCTTTCTGCCTTTTAGCTCATCAAGTTGTTGCCAGAACACAAGAGTGCTTGGGAAATGGAGTTGCCTGTGTTACTGAAGCAGTATTTGAGAAGTCTGGGGAATGGATATCTGAAAGCAGTTTGTTCATCAGTTCAACAACTACCTTGACAGTGTTATAATATTATTTATTAATCAGTGTGCCTATGCACATATGTAGTAGTAGCGATTATGGAAACTGAGCTCTGGGGACTTCACTTTGTGTATATGTATATGTTTTAATACTGGTATCAGGGTTTGAACTCAGGACTTTACACTTGCTTGCTTGCTCAGCTTGCTTGTTCAGTTGGCACTCTACCATCTACATCTCTAGCCCATAACTGTATATATTTAAACAACAGAAATAAATGATTTTCCAACAACCAATATAGGATTACTATTCAGACATTTATTGAAAGGCACTGAAAGAAGATAAAGGACCTAAAAAAAATTGGTTATTGTTTTTGCAGTATTCAGAATCTACTAGAAGAGAGTTCAAAATAAAGATAATTTTAATTTTATTAGAATGTAAGCTAAATTAGGGATGAACATATGTTTTTTAAAAATTCAAGAAAGGTGCAGTTATCTATTTGCTATTGTGGAATGCTTTTAGGAAAGTAGGAAACTGGAATGATTGAGCTGGTAAAGATAGCTGTGTGCCACTAAAACTCAGGATGATAAGATCTGAGGATCTCAGTTAAAAGCCAGACCTGGAAGACAAATCTACAAGACTTTTATTTCCAATTAACCAGAAAAAGGCTAGAAGTGAAGCCCTGACTCAAGTGGTAGAGCTTCAGTTGTGAATGAAACAGCTGAATGAGAGTCTGAGGGCCAGAGTCAAGCCCCAGTACTGGCAAAATGCTAAAAGATAGGGAAAGAGACATTGTTGGAACAAGGAAAGTCATGAAGAAAGACACAATCATGACAGTCTAAAGCATGTGTACAAAAATTGCATCGTTATGAGCCTCAGGTTTATGGCATACAAGACCATAAAATAGGACTGGAGAGCCAGGGTGAGGCCAGGTTCTTTTTATTCTGAGGCTGACAGCTGTTTGAAAGGGTGGTATGTTTTAGGAGAACAGATAAATTGTTAAAATAGTACAGGCAATGGAAGACTCATATAGTCTCTGGTTTCTCTCTTTTCTTGGTTTTGAAGTTTCATCTGCGTGTTTCCTAGTGCCATGCTTCTCTGCTCTACTTCCATACACTTTTGTGTTGTTTGAAAATTCAATGTAATTAAATAATGTAACTTTAAAGCTAAGGATAGACAAATACTATATTGTTCATAAGTTGTACATGCCTCTTTGGATATATAAATTTTTTTTTAGTGGGGTTGAACTCATTGTTTCCTGTTTGCTGTTGTGCTGGTGGAGCCTCCCCTCCAGCCCTTTTGCACTAGCTATTTTTCCCCTCATAACTGAGATGACAGATGTGTACTAACACACCCAGCTTTTTATTGGTTGAGAGTCATGAGAATTTTTGCCTGAGCTGTTACTGAACTGTCATCCAAGCTCATCCTCTTGAGAAGTAGGATTACAAGCATTAATGAATGGAATTCCTCTGTGGATAGTTTAATGTCTACTTCTTTGAAAAATCCACACTATAGGACTAGAAATGGTAGGAGTCCCAGAACTGTTTCTTATAAGGAAGAATAGGAACCACTAATCATGATCTAGAATTCTCTGCTGTTAGAAGGTTACTTTACTTTCTTGGATCCCAGGAACTATGGTTTTGAAGTATGAAGGAATGTTAGAGTAAATTAGACTTTGCCAGAAAACCACAGAAGACATCCAAGTACAAAGAACAAAGAAAAGGTTTATTGGCAGCAAAGGGACTGGCAGGACCCCTTCTCACAAGAGAGAAGTTCCAGCTGTTGTCTCAGGTGACCTTTTATAACCTCCGAGGTTTTGTGGATCTTGTTGCCTTCTATGGTTAAAACTGTCCCAAAGGAGTGCCCTCTCCGGTGACCCACATGACCTGTGAGGTTTAGGGGATCTTGCTTCTTTCTATGGTGCCAGCTGTCCCAAAGGAATGCCCTCCCAAGGTAAAAGGAGGTGGAGGCTAATTATTTACTACCTCTACTAAATGGGCCTAGTGTTGCCTAGGGAAAGAGCATATTGGGATGTAGTAGTTTCATAGGAATTTGAGTAAAATTTCCTAATAAAGCTTCTGATATTGAAGAGTGACAGATTTGCAGTGTGACATTTAAGTTTAGTAAATATATCTTTTAAAATACCAAAACCTTGCATTTGAATAAGATTCATTTTACAAGTTGATTTTGATGTGTATTCTCTAATTTATTCTGATAAAACATGAGATAGGTGTTATTTGTGTTCTCTCCCTCCATCCTTCTTTCTCTTTTCCCCCTCCCTTTATCATCCCTGCCTTTTTTTTTTTTAATATTTAAATCTAAGATGTCTTATTCAAACTCTAGTGGTATTTGTTTCACCATGAACAAGGGAAAATTTTTGTCTTTGAGTCTGAAATCTAATAGAGGTTGACAGCATAATGTTGCAGTACTATGAAGCCTATGAAACACACACACACACACACACACACACACACACACACATTTACTATATATTAAGAATACCATTTTGGGGCTGGGAAGGTAGCTCCGTGGTAGAGTGCTTGCCTTGCATGCATGAGGCTCTGGGTTTGATTCCTCAGCACCACATAAGCAGAAAAAGCCAGCAGTGGCGCTATGGCTCAAGTGGTAGAGCGCTAGCCTTTAGCTGAAGAGCTGAGGGACAGCACCCAGGCCCTGAGTTCAGGTCCCATGACCAGCAAAAAAAAAAAAAAAATACCATTTTTCTCACTTTAATAATATAGTTGGAAAACATGTTACATTGATGGCATTTTAGATTTAAGGATAGTTATATTTTGAGAACAATAAAAGCCTGTAGGTGAGAGATTTTAAGTGGGGAAAGTTCTAAGAGAAAATACCCAAGTACAAAAGCTGTTTAAAAGAATGATAAATTCTTTGGGGAAACTGACTTCAAGGGCTTAATGACAGAAGAGGAAACTTTTGTTAGGTAGGTTGAATTGTTTGATGGGAGACAATACAGAGGTAGAATTTGTCATGAGTGAGAAGTAACTTGAAGGGCTTTGAGAAGGGGAAGATTTGCTATATTTAGGGTTTGAATTTTTCCATCTATATTGGGGAATAAAATACTATATGTATTAGATGGGATTGAAAGGAAGTTAATGCTGTTATAAAGTAATAGCCTTAATAATTGGAAAGAAATGAAAGATGTGGTGGTAGAACTGGCAGAAATTAGTGACTCACTGAATTTTAGAGGTGAGGTAGGTGGTAGTGAGTTAGAAATACCATTTACCTGATTGACTACGATTGTAGCATCTGTTACTTGAGACCACCTGAGACCACGTGTGCTGAAATGAGAAAATAAGTTTAATATCTGTGAGGAATATCCCTTAGCAGAAAGTGAGAAATTTAGTTCTTTTGTTCAGATGGCCAGGGATGATTGATTACAAGCGATCTGTCTATACTTGGGACATAGCTATAATTACATTTCAGAGGATTAGATTTGTAAAGAGAATATATCTGTAACTGGGCACCAGTGGCTCACATTTGTAATAATAGCGCCTCAGGAGGCTGAGGAATGTGGTTTGAAGCAATTAACCATAAAAGCTAGAAGTGTGGCTCTAGTGGTGGAGTACTAGCCTTGAGCCCCAAAGCTCAGGGACAGCAACAGAACCCAGGCAGAGAGAGGGAGAAGGAGGGAGAGGAAGAGAGGAAGGGAGGAAGGAAGAGGTAAAGAAGGGGAAGGAAGGGAAGGGAGAGGGGATCTATATTTTCAAAAACTACTAAATACAATTTTCTACCTGTTTAAAAGCATAAAGTTTAGTGACAGATATTCACAGTTGTGCAACCAAAACTACAATCAATTTTCACCTCTTGAACAAATAAACTTTATGCCAGTATTTTCCATTTATGCAAAATAACCAGTGGAATTTTGGTAGGGATTGCATTTAATCTGTGTATTGATTTGGGTAATACTAACATCCTAACAATAGTGGATTTTTCTATACATGAACTTGAGGTGCCATTACATTGATGTAGGTCTTTAATGTTTTTCAACAATCTTTTGTAATTTTTCAGTGTCTAAACTTTGCAGTTTCTTAATTAAATTTATTTCCAGATATGTTATTCTTTTAGCCACTTTTTTTTTGTAAATGAAATATTGTATTAATTTGGTTTGGGAATTATTCATTGATTATATGTCTATCTAAACACAACTGATCTTGTAACTTTGCTGATCTTACCAATTTTTTTTTTTTTTTTGCTGGTACTGGGCCTTGAACTCAGGGCCTGACCACTGTCCCTGAGCTTTTTTTTTTTTGCCTCAAGGTTGGAGCTCTACTACTTGAGCCACAACTCCATTTTTGGGGTTTTTTTGGTTGTTAATTGGAGATAAAAGTCTCATGGGCTGGGCGCCTGTGGCTCATGCCTGTAATCCTAGCCACTTAGGAGGCTGAGATCTGAGGATCGTGGTTCAAAGCTAGCCCGGGCAGGAAAATCCGAGACTCTTACCCTCAATAAACCGTTAGGAAACCGGAAGTGGCCCTGAGGCTCAAGTGGTAGAGCACTGGCCTTGAGCTGAAGAGCTGAGGGATAGCGCCCAGGCCCAGAGTTCAAGTCCCACCACTGACAAAGAAAAAAAAAAGTCGCATGGACTTTCCTACCTGTCCTTGGAACCACAGTCCTCAGATCTCAGCTTCCTGAGATGCTGGGTCCCTCTGTATATTTGTTAGGTTAGTTGATTTTTACTATTGTCTGTCTTTTATTTTCTTTCTAGTCTTCTTTCTATCTAGGTGTTCTAAGCATTTTTGCAAGGCATTAATGATCTTGGTCTCTCCATTTTATTGTAGAACTTTGTTTTCTTATTTTTGTCAGCATTTTTTACTTGCATTTAAAGCAATTGCTGATGCTTTATTTATAATTAATTTTTAATATTGTATCTTGCCATTTTCCAGGCTGGTCTTAAACTTGTTGGCTGAAATGGTCCTCTAGCCTCACCTTTTGAATAGTAATTAGCTAAGACTACAGGCATGAACTGCTATACTTGGCTTTATTACTGATGCTTTAAATCACATATCGATGATTTCACTAAGTCTCATACCATCATTTCTTCCATTTCTGGTTTTTGTAATGGATTGATTTTTGTAGGAAATCATTTGATGCCTCCTTTTTTTTTTTAAACTGTTTAGATACTTTCTTTGTGGATAGTGTGAAGATTACTAACATACTAAATTTATACTAGTCTAGTTTGAATTTGTACTACTTTAAGTGCAATAAGTACCTTTCCTTTTTTAGTCTTTACCCATTTAAAATTTTCATTTGTCACAAAGAACATCTTTATACATGTGTCTACTATAGATTTATAATTTTTAATATATTTAAAAAATCGAATTTAAATTTTATAATAATGTTAAATTTACTTTTTCTTCCTCTTCTTTTATGATTATTTTAAATGCTTGTGGAAAATTTAATTAGCATGTGTTTTACATTGCTATTGAAGTTGATGGGAACATGGATACTTATAATATTATTGCTTTTTCATAGTTGTATATTTTAAAATTGTTTAAAAAATTCAAGCTGGACACCAGTGACATGCTTATGATCCTATCTACACAGGAGGCTGAGAGCTGAGGTTCACAGTTCAAAGCCAGCCTAGGCAGAAAAGGCATATAAACTCTTATTTCCACTTAACCAACAAAAAGCCAGAAGTGGAGTTGTAGGTCCCTGAGCAAAAAAACCTTGAGCAAAAAGGCCAGCCCACACAAAAATCATCCATGAAATTTTCACAGTGCTTCCATATGCTTGCTTTGTGCTTATTATATTTTTCATTTCTTCTTGTCTAGAAAGTTGACTTTCTATGAAGACAAATATTTCAATTCTTGTCTAGAAAGCTGACTTTCTGTGAAGAGAAATACTTTAAGTCGTTATTTAGATTATATGTGTGCTTTTGAAAAAAAAAAACTAATCAAGTTACTGTAATAATGTAATTTGTGCTTATTCAGAAAGCTCAAAAACGTTATAAACAATTCCTAGGCTGTTAGTGGTAGGTAGCTCATGCTTCTCCAGAGATGGGGATTGGTAGTATTGAAATTTGAGACCAACCAGGGGTAAAAAGTTTTTGCTATTCCATCTTAACCAGCAAGCTACTCATGTTGGTATATGCCTGTAATTCTAGGTTTTAGAAGCCATAGGTAGGAATATCTCCGTTGGAGCCCTGCCCCTGGGAGAAAAGCACGAGCTTTTCTAAAAAAAAACCAACAAAACCCCAAAAAACCAAAAAGGGGCTAGGAGTATAGTTCAAATGGTAGAGTATCTGTCTAGAAAGTGTGAGGTCCTGGGTTCAAACCTCACTATTGCCAACAAAACAACTGTTAACAACTGTTTTATTTGGTTTTTATGTATTAGAGTATATAGAAATAATTAGCCTTAAGCAGAAATGTGAAATCTTTCCTTTACTTAGACATTTTATCATATTGAATTTTGTTTAAAAATACTTGATTATGGTAGCTTAATCTTTTCTACCATCCAGAATATTTAGGAATCTTAAGTTATTCTAAGGATTGTATTCATAAAGTGTACTTGGAGTTCTTTTTAACTAACACTTTAGGTATAGGATAGGGTACATTTGATGGTGAAATTTTACAAATATTAGAGAAGAGGGAAAATAGATTCATTATCATTGCCCTCCCTCCCTTCCTCCCTTCCTTCCTTCCTTCCTTCCTTCCTTCCTATTTTTAAATGAAATGAAATACTTGACAGTAAATAAAGTGGAGATAGTGCGTGACCTTAATTTTTCTTAAGTGATATAAAAATAAGTATCTCAAGTACAATGCAATTACAAAGTTATAATAACTATTCCTGATGTCTTTGAATTTAAATTATCTCAAATTAAGCAACAGATTAAAATTGCATTCATAATTATATTGCAGTTCGTAATTTTTTAAACAAAAAGCATTTACCAAAAATTAGCCAAAGTTTAGGAATCGCACTAATTTAAGTTTTAAAACTTTCAAATAACCTTTAGTTAATGATTTTTATTTATGCTTGTTAGAATTAAAATGCAAAAATAGTAACATATATATCTTTACATGTAAATGTCAATCCAATCAAAACATGACATAAAATTAATGACTTTATTTTAAAAATGAGGTCTTAAAATTTTAGATTAGATCTATTTTTTGTTAAAGATTTCATATAAATTATAATAGCTTAATTATAAAATTTATAATGATAATTTAAATTTAGAATATTTAATTTAAGTTCAAATACATAATTATGAATACTTATGACTTTAACTATATAGAATTTGAAATAAGTCACATAACCTTTTAAGATAATTTTTATAATTAGGTGAGAACAAGGCTTGAACTATTTCCACTTGATTTTCTTGCTAATATTTGCAATTTAATACTAGAGTTATTCCATAATTGCTAAAAAAACATTGCTGATAACATGGTTACCAAGCATTCTTCTATAAAATATAATTCAATTTAAAGATTAACCATTTAAGAAATACTGCTTAAAAAATTTCAAAATAATTTTTTACTGTAAGGATGTAGATAATGTAAAGGTAGACTTGATTCTTTGATGTGTTCAGTGTTTACAGAGATAGTAGCTGACTAACCCAAGAAAAAGTTTTTTATTACATACATACAAACATATATATATATATATAAATATATATTTACACACACATACAAATGTACAGGGGGTATTTCATTTATACATCTGTAAATTTACAGTGTAGTCCAGTCAGTCTCACCCCTCTATTACCGTCCCTCTTTTTCTCTTTCCTAGAAACTTAACTAAGTTTCATTTACATATGAATCTGTGCCTTTTCAACTAAGGCATATAATTTTGTTTTGGACAGAAAGGTAAGATCTTCTAGTCACCTTCTTCTAGAGAAATAGTGTAAACATAGTTCATTCTTCTTAGGTATGAATTTTAGTGAGATATTTTGAATATGTTAAAGGTATACTCATAATAATATAAAAACAATGGCTTATTATTGTCGGTTTTATTTATACTTCCAGATTCCCATGTGTATGAGTTTAGTACCTGGTGGGCCACTTATAATAGGTGTTTTTGCAGGAGAGCTTATGGTTCTTTGACTTAGGACCTTAGTCTTCAGATATCATTGATTTCAGCTATAAATTGTCCTTAGGAGGCTCATATCTTCTTTTGACATGTATAAAACTAATAGTCTGTGTTTTATTAATTTTTTTCCACCTGAAACCTTAAGCCAGTACAAATGTTATGATAAGTAATTTTGGTTTTGGGGCTTAATTTAATGAGTGTAATAATTTTTTTTACCAGTTTGTTTTTATTACATAACAATCTTCTTTTTTTTTTTTCTTCTTCTTTCTTTGATGCTGGTCCTGGGGCTTGAACTCAGGGCCAAGCCATTAACTCTGAGCTTTTTGGCTCAAGGCTAGTGTTCTACCACTTGAGCTCCACTTCTGACTTTTTTTTTTTTTTAATAAGTTAATTGGAGATAGAATTCTCACAGACTTTTCTTCCTGGGCTGGCTTAGAATTGAGATCCTCGGACTTCAGCCTCCTGAGTAGCTAGGATATGGGCATGAGCCACTAGCCCCACTTAAAAATCTATTTTAAAGTGCATTAATTTTAGCCTGATACTGGTGGCTCACACATATAATACTAGCTATTTGGAGGTAGAGATTGGGAGGATGCTATTTAAGTCCAACCAGGGCCAAAAATTTGGGAGAATCCATCAACAGAAGATGTCATATCCTAGCTATTGTGGGAAGTAAATAATATTTTGGCTTAGGTTGTGCCAGACAAAAAGTGATACTATACCTTAAAAATAATCAGAGCAAAATGGCGTAAAGTATGATCAACCACCATAGAGCACCTCACAAATTCAAAATTCAGTACTACCAAAACATGTTTATTATTAGTTATCTTACTTAAAAGTGGTTTTTACATTTTTACCTTCCATTATTTAGCATAAGTGAAAAGGTCACAATTTTTGGAACATTTTCTCTATATAAAATATGAGTAGGTTTTGGGTTATTATTATTATTTGAGCCTACTTTCTTTTTCTTTCTCATTGGTAACAACTTGAAACAGCTAAGACATTACTGATTGTAAGTTTGAGTAAAATCTCAAAAGACACAATCATTTCACTTTTCTTGGTATCAGAATGTATTAACTATCAAGTTAAAGCTTGTGTGGGCTGTCAGAATTTTAAATCATCAGGCCAAATAATCCTACCTTAAACTTTGTGTATAGCTAAAAATTTCTTTTTTAACTTCACAGAAATTTCAAGCTTAAATCCAACTTGATTGTAACTTACCAAATTAAGAAGTTTGGTACCTGCTCAGTTATTACCTTTGCATTAATAAAGCTGAGGAATAGTTTGGAGAATTGTATTATTACTATTATTATTATTATTTTCTGTTTGTTGTGAGGCCTGAACTCTGGGCCTGAGGGCTGTCCCTCAGTAATTCAGCTCAAGGCTAGCGCTCTACCACTTGAGCCACAGCGCCACTTCCGGCTTTTTTCTTTTTGCTTATGTGGTGCTGAGGAATGGAACCCAAGACCCCATGCATGCAAGGCAAGCAAAGCACTCTATCACTGAGCCACCATCCCAGCTTGAGAATTGTCCTATTCAAGGATCTTGCCTTTAAGCTTTTCAAAATGATTTAAATTTAATTTTTGTGGTTAAGTATGGATAGTACTTTTCACCTCAATCTTATCTTGCTTTAAATTTAATCACTTCCTTCAGTATTGTCTATTTAAATTCTTCTTTTCTTTTTCTGTTTTTTGTTTTCTAGCATACCTCTAAGCCCTTAATTAAAACCCTCAACAACAACACAAAAAGACATGTGGGATTGCATTATAGTAATTTTGGTGATATAGCCTGTACACCTGATAGTGAATCCCCTAAGCATTTTCTAGATCTTTTATTTTATATTTTTAATTTCAGGTTTTTTTCTTTAGCGTTAGTATCTTTAAGTATTTGTACATAGGAGGTGCCATGTAACAAAGTAGCTTATTAAGTGAAGTAAGCCAGACCCAGAGAAACAAAAGCTGCATGAGTCATTTGTGGTAGATAAATTGTACCTATAGATCTTGAAGTAAACATGTTCACAACTGATTATGAATGAATTTCCTTGAGCTTTACTATCTTTTTCTTTGAGGTGTCAGACTTTCTATTTCTGTTTTTAGTTAGTCTGGGGAAATTAAACAATCATCATTTGAACATTATGTGTATTATCTTTTTTATGTACTTTTTTTTTTTTTTGGGTCCGGTCGTGAGGCCTGAACTCTGGGCCTGGGTGTTGTCCCTCAGCTCTTCAGCTCAAGGCTAGCGCTCTACCACTTGAGCCACAGCGCCACTTCCGGCTTTTTTCTTTTTGCTATGTGGTGCTGAGGAATCGAACCCAGCACCTCATGCATGCAAGGTAAGCGCTCTACCACTGAGCCACCTTCCCATCCCATTTTATGTACTTTTTAAAAACACACTTTAGTTTTACAGGGAGGAGTGTCATTGTGGCATTTCCACAGCATAGTTATATCCCAATCAGTTTCTTCTCCGCTATCACACATACTTCCTGATTCTACTGCTCTTAAAATAATTTCTGTGATTTCATTGTTCTATTTTTATACACTCAAACAATCAACTTTGACTATATCCATCCTCATGCACCCTGGTTAGCTCAACTTTCATTTTATATGCTGTTATGATATTGATATGTGTATTTTAGACCAGTGCATCTCAAAGCTTAGTCTTGAGATCAGTGTGGATCTATGAAACTGACCTCACTCATCTGTGATTAAAGATGGAAATTCAGAGTAAGCCTTTATATACTAGTATAACCGTTTGACATGTCATGCTCAGAATTAAAAAAAAGACGTATTTCACAAAAATTTTCTGCTATGCATTGACAGTCTAAAAATGATTTTATTACAAATAGGTTTTATTATTTTTTATTTTACCTGCTTTTATACTTGGTTTGAATTCCATTTTAGATAGGTTTAAAAAAATATTTGTTTAAGCCCAGGCCATCACAGGTATGCATGTCTGAAAGATGTCCCTTTAAAGAAGCAATGTGTGCCATTGTGCTGTTACAATGTTGGGGTTGACAGGTGTGCCAGGCCAAACAGTGGGGCTGGACGCAGGGTTGATGGCTGGAAAAGAGTGCTGAATTTCTGCTGTACATGGTTATGAATGAAAAGAGTAATGTGGAACTGAACAGTTTAGATCTAGACTCTGGTCATTGAACATATCCAGGCGAACAAAGTATCTAAGATGCATCACTGAGTTTACAGAGCCCATGGTAGGATTAACATGCTCTCCCCCTGCCACATTGAGGTGATCCTTACTGAAAAGGGGCAAATAGTTCTTAAACCGAAGGAGGAAGTTACACAGAAGAAAAAGATTTCCTAGAAGAACCTGAAGAAGAGAAAACTTAAGGCACAGGAATAAGTTTAGCATAAAATAAATGCAAATAAAGGAAATCAAATATTTATGAATTATTTTCTATTTGAAGGAATTGATTTGTATAAACTCTGGTTATCTTTTACACTGAATTAAATGCTTTTCATAAAGGTTTTTTTTTTTTGTATTTTTGGGTTTGTATGTGTGTGTGTGTGTGTGTGTGTGTGTGTGTGTGTGCATGTGCATGCGCATGTGTGTGCCAGTCCTTGAACTCAGGGCCTGGGCACTGTCCCTAAGCTTTTTTTGTTCAAGGCTAGCACTCTGCCACTTGAGCCACAGCTCTGTTTCCTGCTTTTTTGCTGGTTGATTGACAGTAAGATTCTCACAGGCTCTCCTGCCCAGGCTTGCTTGGAACCACAATCCTCATATCTTAGCCTCCTGAGGATTATAGGCATGAGCCACCAGCACCCAACTCTTTGTTAAAAGTTTTATACATACATAAATAAAAATGTTGCCTTCCTGATGCTTGGAACTTTGCTACTATATAATCTTTCAAAAATTAAGTCAGTAGGCTAAATCTTGTGTGTATTGGCTCTCATTCTATTTGTATAGTATTCCTTCCTTCCTTTTTTTTTTTTTAATGTATTTTCACCTCCCAACCCCCTTATTTGAACATTTTTTGGCTTTTTGAGACTGGGTTAGAGTTACTTTCTTTCACAAAGAGCTTGCCTATCACTTTCTCTGCTTTTCTTCCTGGAAGAAATAACTAATCCTACAAATTCTGTGACTTTAATCTGAGACTCTTTGGGAAGGATACTTTGGTTACAGTCTCAGGAGAATTAATAACAATAGTCTTAAAATGATAAAATTATAGAGATGGAAAATTAATATTGTGGATGGTAAGGGTGAGGTACAACTATGAAGGGATAGATACTCATTTTTTGGATTGTTTTTGCTGTTAACGTTAGAATATAGTCCTTCTGACTACCAACTTTATATAGACTTTTCCTTTAATAGGAAAAGTCTTAAGAAACTTGCTCAACCTTTAAAGTGTACACTTGTTCTCATCAGTGTTAGAGTCATCCTACAAGATGAAAGCTCATTTCTGACTTTGCTTACTCTTCAAGTTTTTGCTTTCCTTTGTTTATAGCTTCTGTAGACACTACTTTCTTGAAAATTTCCAACCTGGCACTGGGGTGGCTCATGCATTAAGCAATATCTACTATCTCTATTCCTACTTTTCCATACAATGTCCTTTTCTAGCTACTCTTTCATGCCTCGTGTAGTATTTTTGATACTTTAGTGATTATTTTTCATTGTCTCTGTAATGTCAGACTTGCTTTACAGGACATCAGAATTACTCCTAGTTAGGCTTTCTAACTGTTTTTCCCACTATTGTTTCACTAACCTATTTTTTTTGGGGGGGGTCTGGTTGTGGGGCCTGAACTCTGGGCCTGGGTGCTGTCCCTCAGCTCTTGACCTCAAGGCTAGTGCTCTACCACTTGAGCCACAGCACCACTTCCGGCTTTTTTCTTTTGGCTTATGTGGTGCTGAGGAATCAAACCCAGGGCCTCATACATGCAAGGCAAGCGCTCTACCACTGAGCCACCTTCCTAGCCCCTATTTTTTGTTTTTTATTGTTTGTTTTTGTGCCAGCACTGATATTTGAACTTAGGGCCTGGGCACTGTCCTTGCTTTTTCCTCAAAGCTAGTGCTTTACCACTTGCCCCACAGCTCAACTTCCTGCTTTTTTGTGATTAATTGAAGATAGGGCTCTCAAGGAATTTTCCTGCCCAGCTTTGAACCACTGTGCTGACATCTCAGTCTTTTGAGTAGTTAGAATTTACAGGTATGAGTCACTGGTGCCTGGCTAAGTGGTACAGAGCCATCATTGAGCAAAAACATTAAGGGACAGCACTCAGGTACTGAGTTCAAGTTCCACTACTGGCACACACACACAAAAAGATGTATGGTATCTACCAGTTTTTTTTTTTTTTACTTATAATTGCATCTTGTTTAAAGTCTGTTCTTTTTTATTTTATTTTTTATGTTTTTTATTATAAAAATAGTGTATAGAGGTTATAGTTCCATGAGTAAGGTAATGAGTATATTTCCTATTGAGAGTTATCTCCTCCTCTGTTTATTCCCTACCATCCCTTACCTCCCCACCTCCCCAATTCCCTACCTCCCCCCCAAGTTGTAAAGGTCATTTTCAACATAGCCTCTTGTACATCCCATTGTTACAGTGCATAAACCTGTATCCTTATTTTAGCATTTTGTTATTTCCCTTTCCCTTCTCAAATTAGAAAAATGTATATACAGGATGCAGGGTACCGACATCAAATACAGTGAAAATGGGTTATATAGTGGGGGAAGCACATACAAAAGAAGCAAAAAAAATCACATAGTACATTTTAAATGCATTAAAAACAATATCAAGCAAGAAAAAAACAGTTGTGTCCCAGTCTTGGGGTTCATTTCACTTAACATCATCATATATGGTCATATGTACATATCTTTTGAACTTTTCTGTTTGTCCTAGACTTATACTAGCCATTGCAAGTAAGGGAAACGATGGGACCTGTGTTTTAAAGGCTGTTCTTTTTAGCGATCACTTACCCTTCTAACACTTTCAATATTTTGAGCTGGATAATTCATTTTTGTGGGTGACTGTCCTCTGTATTATCGGAAATTTAATCATATTTAATCCCTGGCTCTTACCCACTAGATGGAAATAATATCTTTAATTTATGACAAGCAAAAGTTTCTCCAGATGTTGCTCCATACTCCCTGAGGGTAGTGTATCCCTTGTTGACAACCTCTGTTCTAACCCTATATTAGTTAGTGTTAGTCAAGATCCTTTTCTGAATATCCCTGCCTGTTGTGACTTTCTCTATTGCATTTTCTACAATATACCTAATATATATAGAGAGAGGGGGTGGGAGGGAGGGAGGAATTTTACTCCCAGTTTTTGCAAGGATTTATTTTAAATAAAAGGAAGAAATGGAGAGGAGAGAAGTAATTCATGTAATACTCATGCAGGAAATGGGAGTAATGACTATATATATTTTGATTATACATTTGCCCATTACTACTGTAACTTTTTTTTTTTTTTTGTCGGTTGTGGGGCTTGAACTCTGGGCCTGGGCCTGGCTGCTGTCCCTCAGCTCTTCAGCGCAAGGCTAGCGCTCTACCACTTGAGCTACAGTGCCACTTCTGGTTTTCTGATGGTTTATTGCAGATAAGAGTTTCATGGACTTTCCTGCCTGGGCTGGCTTTGAACCATGATCCTCAGATCTCAGCCTCCTGAGTAGCTAGGATTACAGGCGTGAGCTACCGGCGCCCGGCTATAACTATTTTTATTTGAATATTTTTTTTCTCTCTCTCTCATTTGTTCACACACTCGCTTTCTCTCTATATCTGTCTGTCTGACTTTGCATGTTCTAGAGGGCTAGAACTATGTATTACGTGTGTGTGTGTATGTGTGTGTGTGTTTCAACCCCATATACTTACTTGTAGTTTAAAATGTGTTAATTATTACTTGTTTTTTTTTTTTTTTGCGGGGGGTGGGGAGGGGAGGTAGAGTGTCAGAGTCTGGGACTTGAACTCAGTACCTGATGCTCATCCTCATTGGCTAGTGCTCTGTCAACTGAGGCGTGCTTCTAACTCCAAACACAATTACTATTTTCTTATTTTTCCATTTTTTAAAATGGATTAGCAGTATGGAAAAGTAATTGGAAATAGAATCATAGTAGAAAAATGTGGAGAACTTTGAAGCATCCTATATTATATGTCTGTCTTGGTAATAATGTTACAGACAGCAGAATTAATACTTACAATTGTGTTTATACATGGTAAAACTCTAGAAAATTCAAAACAGTGCCAGTCATCAAAGATATGTAAAAGTTTTAATGTTGGTTAGATATGTCCATTATATATAAACAACTAGAAAAATGAATGGTAGGGTAAATTAAAAAAATCTTTTTATAATAGAAAGTAGAAGGATTCATAAAAACATGAAGGACAAATGATTAGTTCCACAGAGTAAGATGAGCAAAGTAATCACTATGTCTGGGTAAATTGTTAGGAATGATGGATGTAGCATCTGTTTAGGAATGACTTCTGCACTGCTGACAGACATGATGTGTGAATGTTAGTTGAATACAAGTTAGTTGAATACAAGTTAGGCCCAGAGAAACTGGCTTCTTACTGCTAGCCAAAGAAGTGTTTTACCTTGGTAGGGAAAGATACTGTCCAATTGTACATTCCTCAATTGTACATACACAGTAAATTCAAGTAATAAATTGAAACCTACATATCTGACCACTTAGATTGCCTGATTGCTACCTGCTCTGGGCTATAATCTTTTGTGTTGTCTTGTGCCCTTAACTGGGACTTGAACTCAGGACCTCATACCTTATTTATTTGCTCAACTTTGCTCTTTGCTCAAATTTGTTTTACTTGCACAAGTTTGTTTTAAAAAATAACCCCCAATTCCAGTTGACAGTATCAAAGATTGTTTTATCTGGTTTTGCAAGTGATGAGCACAAAGAATTAAGCCAGGATTTATTAAGATATATTTTAAAATACAGTAGGAATGTTAAAAGAGAGCAAAGAGGGCCTTTATATTTCTTGTACCTTCTGTTTCAATGTGGCTGTATTGGAATTCCCTCAGCCTTTTTAGGATATAAAGTGACTTTCAATAGAAAAAGTCTTTGGAAAAAAAAGAATACTCTAGAGCAAAAAAAAAAAAAAAAAAGAAGGAATTCGGCTTACAGAAACTTAAATGTGCCATATCATCCTTTGATTATTTACTTCTGTACATTGCATAGTATAAATAAAATAATCTCCCATTTTTCTTCTGTTTTAGTCATTTGATTAATTATAAAAGATAAAAGACACCATTTTTTAAGGTTTCTGGTAATGAAATAGGTCTAATATAAGGAGGTATGCATTTTGTTACAGTAGAACTAAAATCTACATTAAGATTGAAGAGTAATTGGAATTGATAAGGGAAATATTTACCTTAAAATGACAGAGAAAATATATAACTCCTGTAATTGATAAATATATTCTGGTTATCCTCAAGAGCTTTTTTTGTATGCTGATCCTATGGTGTGAACTCCAGGCATAGGTGCTGTTTCTGAGCATTTGTGCTCAAGGCTTGTTTACTACCATTTGAGCTACAGCTCTACTTCTGTTTTGTTTATTTTTGGTGGTTAATTGGAGATGGAAGTCTCATGGACTTTACTGCCTCGGTTGGTTTTGAACTACAATCTTCAGTTCTTAACCTCCTGAGTTGCTAGAATTTGAGGTATGAGCCACTGGTGTTTGGTCTCAAGAGCTTTGAATATATTATTTCAGAAAATAGTTTATATCTTTCATTAGGCAAAATAAAAACAAAACATTGAAGATAATACATTGTGTAACATCAACATTTTTACTGTTTATATCTTAGCTAGTTATTTAGAGGTCATCTTATAAATGTAACTTTTTTAATTTGGAAAATGTTTGATAAATGAAAGTTTAAAAAATATTTTATATGGCTGTATACTTATATTTTAGAACTACTTTTAAGAAAGTCATAACTTTAGTGTTAAATAAGGGAAGAATACACATTTTAAGAAGTTAATGGCACTATTTTTTGGGTACTTTCGTGTTAATAGAAAATTGAACATATTTTAAGTATGTTATACTTTAGGTAGATAAAAATTTCAGATAAATGAGGACTGATTTATGATTCAGTTGTGTTTTGACCCTCCTCCCTATGGTGTCTAAGTGGAGTGTGACTAAGTTCAGGTTTTAGCAGTTAATGTGATCTCATTGTGTTATTTCCAGGACTTTGGGCTTCTCAAATTGAAGGTAGCATTACATGTCAGCCAATCATTTTGCCATTCTGATATTTTTTCTTTACATCTGAAATCACACCAATTATAACAGCTTATATACTACCTCTTGTGATGTTTAATTTTATCCACTGAAGACTTAAAACTTAACATAGTTTACAACTAGTATTGTTCACTTCCTGCTGTGTCCACTGGTGAATAAAGTGCCATCTATAGCAATAAAGTCTATTCTTTTTATTTGTTCTCCCTAATGAAATGGTGAAGGTAAAATAACTGTCAAAAAGGCTATAGCAATAATGTACTGTAAATATCTTTTTGAAAAGGAAGTATAAGTTAAGAATATTTCAAGTGTCCACATTTGATGTGGAAAATGTTGAAGATTTTATATGCAAAATATAATGGAAGATATATCATAATCATGTTAATAATTTATGAGAATAAACCCTACACAGTCATTTAAAAATTAAAAATGTTTTTATGTATTAAGGTTTTTAACAATAGCATTGAAAAATATTTCTAATTCTAACAAGGATTGATCTAGTTTATGTACATTTGCTTATTTAAAACTATCAGAATTCATAAAATCATTGTAGTTTTATAGGTTGTGATTTGTTTGGGTGGCTTATTGTTTAGATTATTTTGCAGAATTATTTATTTGCTGATTTATTTATGTATTTCATTATTTATTTATTTGATTATTTAGTAAATTATTTATCTGATGAATTATTAATACATCTTCATGACATGCTTTAAATTATTTATAACTTAATTTTGAGTTTATTGCTTTTAGATGCTGCATTGTTACTGAGTAGTTTTGATTTTTTTTTCTTTGTGGCTCTTGAAAATTAAAGTATTAGCTTTAAGGCAAAAAATATGCTCATTGCAGTGCCCATGGATTTTTATTTTTGTAATATATGTTAGTGATAAAATTTCAGTTATGCTTTCTTTAAATTAACCTATTTAGAATTACTGGTATATGGTAAAATGCTGGAGTACTGTATATATGGTCATTGTAGTGTCACTTGGAGATTAATAATATAGCCTGTCATTATAAACTGAGGTTGAACAGGTAAGCCATAAGTCCACTATATCTTTGTATCTGTAAAGGCAGGTCTGTATTTCTCACTTGCCATACAATAAATTATAGTATTATTTGATTTCAATAGGAAGTCTATTTTTACTACTGGGATCTTTTTAGGAAAGTTCATAGAATTGAAGACCCACTTAGATTTGGATCCCTGAAATAGTATTTGACTCATGTAAACTTTGTTATTTAAATCCTTATTACATGGTATTTTGGAAATTTCTGTGATGCTTAGATATTAATCACAATTGGATATTTAATATATCATATGAAAAGTTTTAATATTTTTATTTTGAGTAGCTCTTCTGGAGAAGATCTTTGTAAGAGCAAACTGTAGTTTCTTTGACTTTGGGTAATATTCTTCTATATGAAGTTTCTATCTTTAACTGAAGAATATAGTTTATTCTTCTGACTCATGACAGAGAATAGTTACAAGATTCTCATTAGATACTTTAATGCATCAATTATAATAGTCATTAAAGTAGTCATTTGAGCCACAGAATATCACATGCTCATAGTCTTCGTTTTGTGTTTTTTGTACTGAATTGCTATATACTTTACAGTTTTAACACTTCAGAGAGATGTTGTATTGTACATTTCAAGTTGAGATACTATTGAAATATAGTGAAAAGGCCCTCTGTAGACAATTTTCACTATAGAATTGTAAATTATGCATAAATATCTAAATTTCTTATTTTGAAATGTTGAATATATGAATATTTAATTGGAATGTTGTTTTAGTAGCTTCATATGTTTGCCTTAAAGGAAGTGTTTTTTTCTTTGATTTATGTACATGGATTTACAAGTAATATGTACCATATACAGTTGTGATTTTTCTGTTCAGGAGATGACCACAGATAACCACAGATGTTAGATATAGAATTTTATTTTTAAATGTGCATAAATATGCCAGTATCGTTTTCCTTTGAAGAAAAAATAGTATCTTCTCCTGTGTTAAATGAAGTATAGATTAATTGTCATGATAAGTAATGCTGCATTATTACTAACATATACCTTTAGAATACTAGCTTTGTCATCCAAGTAGTCATGTCTATCCTTAAAAGATACACATGTGTGCAAAGACTTATGCACATGCGTGGAAAGCTTTCTTTTTTATTTTTAATTATTAAGTATTTATACAAAGAAATTGCAATTCTTTAAGTCAGGTTATGAGTGTAATGCTTCTTGATCAGTGTCACTCCTTCATTGTTCTCCCTACATTTTCTTCCATGAAGAAAATATCAAAATAAGCCTCTATATCAAAATAAACCTTTAGGGCTTGTATTTGAAAAGAGACATTAGTACTAGTATTTCTGAGTTCTTATGTGCAGGTACAGTGGGTTTGGATTCATTGATTTTTTTTTTCTCAGTAACAAACTCTGTTTTAACTTTTGGGATGAGAAAATAGAGTAAGAGATGTTTAGTAACTTGTTTATTGTCTGACAAGAGAGTAAGTGGTAGCACTTGGATTAGGGCTCCTTTAGTCTAACAGAGAAGGCTTTCTACTATAAGCCCATTACAGTTTTGCATGCATAGATACATTAACCAGAGGTTCCCCTCTGCCTATATGTTGTCATTTCTGTCTGATAGGTTTAACTTCCTTATTATGTTCAATTTGGGTTATATTTTGTCATCTTTCTTAAACAGTAGACAAGTACTTGAGCTTCTTAAAATTTTTCATTTGGTTCCTAAAAATTTGGTTGCTGAGCAAACTTGCAGGAATAAATCTTGTGCTTCAGAGAGAATGTATGTTTGCCTGGTGTATGACCAGCTCAGAACATATTGTCTAACCCATAAGCTCAACTACATTTCTAGGACTCTGTTGGGTTAATTCTGATTTCCTTATAAAAATATTACCATCAGGTCAGACACATACAAGTTGTTAAAAGACTGATACTTAACATTCATCGAAATAAGTCCAAGCACATTATTAAATTAATATTACATATAATTTGTTACAGTTAAACATTTTAGCATGCATATAAAATGGAAAGAAAGTAACTATTGAAGTTCATTTATTTATTGCTAACAAACGTAAATAAAGTTGGTCATAGTACAGTGCATAGTCCTAAAAGTTTTCTTTATATTCAACATTAGAACTTTTTCTTGTGCATGTTTTGCCTTGCAAATCTTCTGATTGATGGCACATTTGACATTACACTGAAAGCTAATCCTATTTAGCAAACTTTCATTTTATGTTGAACGATCCAATGTTTTTTCCTTCTAAAAACTGCATTGCATATTACATATGCTAGGATGAAATTGGCAGTTTTTCCAAACAGTTTTTGACAGAACTATATTTCTTTAGTGAAATTCTGTGTGGGGAAAGTAGGAATGTCCAGAAAAGAATAGTGTGTGTATGTGTGTGTGTTTATGCTATATCTATAGTATATATATATGTAATAGTTTATAGTTTATAAAGTTTATATATATAGTTTATCATAGTTTAAAAATTCTTAATGTGTGCTTATCTGTCATGGCAAATACATTTTTAAAATAATTACATTATAAAAATTTAACTTCAGATTCATTTGTGTTTATAGCATAGATGAACTAGGTAACAATAGAAATGTATTCTTTATGCAATACGCTTATTTATTCATATGTATAATATCAGAACTCTATTTCAAAAACGTATTGTACTGGGTAAGAAAGGAAAGAAATGACCCATATATTCTCCCTCGTTTGTCTCAGTATGAAGCACTTTCCAAAGTGCTTACTGCTCTATTATAAGAGTAAGAATATGGCTTATGTATTGGCTCTGAGAGTAGCTTCTTTATAATTATTACAAGTAAAGGTACAGCCAGAGGTCACATTAAACACAAGATTTCTTCAATACTTCATCCATTTTTGTGGATAGCATTTGAAATAGTTTGTGCCTATGTACTTATATTTACTAATGCGTTGCTTTTATGAAAGTGATGGAATATCTTTTCCCCACATCCTGTCTGGTTAAAAGTTTGGTATGAGTTTAAATTTAAATTCTGGCCTAATTAGTTTCTTACTAAATTTAGAGTTTGTAAAATTAAAAAAAAGACTTGTGTTATACTTGGAGAATTTTTTAGGCTGTTAAGTAATTCTTATATATGATTCTATTACAATACTAAATGCTATGCTTGCTTGCTTGTACTCTTTAAGTGTTGATATTGCCACTGAAACAATAAAAAGTAAACAATAGAACTAACAAAACAGAAACTGAAACCATAAAAATAAATTACATACTTATATATGTAGAGTCTTGATTATTTCCAAAACTAGACTTTGGCTAAAGAAAAGTTACATTACTAACAAGGTCATATAGGGGAAAGCCTTCTATTAAGCAACAAATGAAGGAGAATATGTTATGTTATAGCATAGTCGTTGTCATTCTTAATACACTGAACCAAAAAAAATAGGCCAATGAAAGATCATTTAGAGAAGGGTAATATTAGAAAAGTAAGACTTCTAGTGTTACTGATAACTTATCTTTTTGGAAATACTTTTTAGAAATCCCTTTTGGAAATCTCTTTCATTGCTTCTCCCCACCCCCCCCCCAATCTATCGCTTTCACAATAATAGTGTTTCAAACAAAGGTGGTACTGTTTCATGTGGGAACTTTAGAAATTAGAAGAGTTTTTGCTTGCCCGGGTGATCCTGAGAGAGTATTGAGCATTTAATTGATGAGGGTCAGAATTGTGAGATTCTCTATATTACAGGGGACAGTTCCAGACTAAAAATTGTCCCAGTGTATAGTCTTTAGTATATAGTAATGTAAAGCACGATTTTATGAATTGTTGTATAATTTGGGGACTGTTTGTATTGAAGGAATACTTAAAGTAGAATAAGTTATCTCAAAATGATTGTAGTTTACTTCACCACAGCCCACTTGGATATCCAGCTAGATATTTAGTTGAAAAGTTTTTAGCTTAGTAGCACAGTAGTATGTTGAAAAGATCTAATAGCATCTTTAAGTCATCTTTTAAAAGCAAAATTCATTTTATATGTGTCTTATTGAATTTTATTAGTTAATAGAATTGTTTAAAATATTCCATGATGCTACACTAAATATGAAATAATTTTTAGAGCAACATCTTACATGTTAAAATTACTTTGTGGGGGCTGGGAAGGTGGCTCAGTGGTAGAGTGCTTGCCTTGCATGCCTGAGGCCCTGGGTTCAATTCCTCAGCACCACATAAGCAA
>NW_012267276.1:1917065-1921644 GCF_000151885.1 Dipodomys ordii | reverse complement strand
GCATGCAAGGCAAGTGCTCTACCACTGAGCCACCTTCCCAGCCCCGGGGCTTATATTTTCTAAGAGACACATAAATAGAATTTTATTCAACTAAAATTTGAATGATACCTACTGCTAGGTTATCAGTGTTTTTTTTTTTTTTCCAAATTTTATTTTATTTTATTTTATTTTTTGGGTCTGGTCGTGGGGCCTGAACTCTGGGCCTGGGCACTGTCCCTCAGCTCTTCAGCTCAAGGCTAGCGTTCTACCACTTGAGCCACAGTGCCACTTCTGGCTTTTTTCTTTCTGCTTATGTGGTGCTGAGGAATTGAACCCAGGGCCTCAAGCATGCAAGGCAAGTGCTCTACCACTGAGCCACCTTCCCAGCCCCTATCAGTGTTTTTTGATTGGTGAGACTTTGACATTGATGACTGATTTGATGTAACAACTATTTTGAACTGTTGTATCTAAAATATTCCTTTGCTTCATAAAGACTATACACTGTTATGTTAGAAATACTGGATATTTAAATGAGACATAAATATAAAACACCCTAATAAAGTCATTAAACTACATAGTATAAGTGAAAAGATATATACATACCTATAGTATGAGTGCATGTATATATGCATATATTTATTTGGAGATTCATGGCTTGCTTTATCTTGGAATTATTATCTTGTATGTGATAACCTTAAAGCTGATGTGTAACATTTTGGCAGTCATTTGATAATACTTTAGTGTAGTCTGTCATGAGGAATAACAGCTATTTTCATGGGTTTTCTCTCAAACCTCATAGGAACCTTTTCTCAGATGAAGAACACTTGCTTCTAATTACCTCCTGTGGTGCTATTTATTATGGGCTTTGTTTCTCTAGTGGTTACTGTCATTTTCATTCAGGTTAGGTTGTGGTGGGTAATATGAACTTTGAAAAGATATGTTTGGTATATTCAGAGATTAGATAGGTTTACTATATATATTTATATGTTTCTGTGGACCCTAATGTATGTTTTCTTTGTTTTAACTTTTTCATTGCCTGGCAATAAATTTTAGGAAAAGTTGAACTATCTTTATTTTATTATTAGACTTACTAGTTTGGTTGTATATAGGATCTAGGTTATACTTAATTTTCTTTTTGATATTGAAGGCATTGTTTTGTAAGCATGCATTTTTGTATTAAGAAGTCTTTGGTTACTTTTCTCTCTCTACTTTCCTTTTCTACTGTAAATGCTTTATTTATCATGGTAGGACTCCTAAAATGTTTTACTTACATTTATATCTGAAATTTATTCCTGATGTGTATTAGAATAGGTTTTATTTATTATTCATACTGTACCTGCAGAAGACCTTTTCATTCGCAAAGCAAGTGTCCTTCAATTTGGGAATGTTATCTTGAATTGTTTTCTTGCCCATGCTTTTTGTTAATTTGTTTATTTTTTTCTTTTATTTTTTCCTTCAGTATTTGTAGCTGGAAATTTACAGTAGGGTGGTAGAGATGTAGGATATGTATGGTTCAGTCAGTGGCTAACTGGAAAGTAACTTTGCTTACTTTCAGTGCCTTTTATATATTGTTATAAATAACTTTATTTGACCAATTCATCTGTTTTCTAACAATCTATGATTTCCCCCTCTTTTTCTCACCACTCCTATATTTTTTGGTTTTATGAAATAAAAATTATGTTAAAATAAGGCTGTCATCTTAGTGCTGTTTTGGGAGGGAGAAGATGTAAATCACATGGTTAAACTGTTGAGTAAATTATTCTGGCTATACATATTGAAGGATGCAGCTCTTGAAAGTATTCCCTAATTCTTAGGTAATCTTACCCTATCTCTGAAATACCTTCTTAGACTACTTACACTATGAGTTCATTGCTTACAATAAGAAAAGGAATTCTCTTACTTTATTAACATCCCTGAACAAAACAGTAATATGTGAATTAAAACATGAGTAAAGTACAGAAATAAGGGAGATATTAAGGTAGCAATACTATACTTTAGTGAGACAATTTGAATAATTTCTTATTTTAATCTTAAATCATGGGAATTGATAGGTTAAAAAACTAGATGAAGATATATTTATAACATGTTAGTAGTATTATTTTCCTTGGGTAAGTCAAGGAAATGTCTTTGTATTGAAGCTTTGTATAGTTGGTAGATGGGGTATAGTGGGAGATGATGAAGCCTCTTGCTTTTTATGAAACTTTTTTTTTTTATTATTCTAAACCAAGTTTGGCTTCCTTTTGTCCTACATTCCCCCATGGTAAGAAGAAGCCCCTCACTACTAGTACACCCTTCATGTTGGACTCCCCCCCAAGTCAAATAATTTTTTGTTCATTATAAATTAGACCATCTAAGCTATTAACAGAGCTAAATGAACTAAGATAAACAGTATTCTTTTTTTTTTAGAACACTCTAGATTTTAATTTTCCTACATGAATCTCTCAATTTTATTTTTGTAGGAACATTTTTCTTGATGAATTTAATTAAGGTACAGGATATTGACAAAAGCAGATAAGAAAACTGAGTTGCTTTTATATCTAGCCATGAATACAGCAGTGTCCTAGAAAGGGGAAAAGGAGAAAAGGTCCTCTTCCATTCACATAATGTTCTAGCTGTTCTCAGTAGTAACATAAAACATTCTCACAAAAATGTTCTGTTTATATTATAAAAGCTTGTCATATCCACAGACATTATATTTAGAGAATATCTGAATTAAGCATTGGGTTTGTTCAAACACCACTGACAAGCTGGGTGCCGGTGGCTCACGCCTGTAATCCTAGCTACTCAGGAGGCTGAGATCTGAGGATCACGGTTCAAAGCCAGCCCGGGCAGGAAAGTCCATGATACTCTTCAGTAAACCACCAGCAAACCGGAAGTGGCGCTGTGGCTCAAGTGGTAGAGCGCTAGCCTTGAGCTGAAGAGCTGAGGGACAGCGCCCAGGCTCAGAGTTTAGGCCCCACGACTGGACCCCCCCAAAAAAAATTACTCTGTGTTACTTACCCTTCAGTATTACTCTGATACTCTCCAGTAATCTATTACAATTTCTGTGTAAACTTCTCTGTTATTACATTTATTTTTCTGTAAGTGTTTGAGGCAGAGTCTTGTTGTGTATACCAGACTGCCCTTGAATTTGTGATTCTCCTACATTAGTCTTCTACTTGCTGAAATTGCAAGTATGTAACATTTGAGGTTTTTGTTTTTAATGCATTTCTTTGCCAACTACATTCTCTTTCCTTTATTTAGAGGATATTGTTTGCATTGTCTTGTTTTCTACTAGAGATATATTGCGTATATGGTATATCTTTTGATGATATGGTAGCATTTCAGGGCTAGTTTGTAAGCACATTGATCCACATCTTAATATCACTCATTATTTGCATGTTCCACATAGAAATTAAATCCTGGTTAGTTACACAAATACCACATTTCATCTTTCTACCAGTCTTTAATGTGTGTTGGTATTTTATCTTAATATTTTTATCTGTATCTTCAAGTTCAGTTTAAGTTTTGTTTTCTATCATTTGACATTGGTCTAGTGTTATCTTGTATGAGTCTCATTTTTCTGCATACTACATAGAGAATGACTTGGGATCTTTGTTGTTATATGTAGACTTATTCATTAATGTATATATATGCAGACAATTGCCTGTTTTGTTCTCTCTTAGGTAATTGTATGTACCTAATAAAATAAGTATTTCATTGTTAATTCCTTATGTTTTTTTCATTAATAGTATGGATTATAAATTTTATTGACTTTTTTTTTTTGGGTCCGGTTGTGGGGCCTGAACTCTGGGCCTGGGCACTATCCCTCAACTCTTCAGCTCAAGGCTAGCGCTCTACCACTTGAGCCACAGTGCCACATCTGGCTTTTTTCTTTTTTCTTTTGTGGTGCTGAGGAATCGAACCCAGGGCCTCAGGCATGCAAGGCAAGCACTCTACCACTGAGCCAACTTCCCAGCCCATGTATTGACTTTTTTGAAGTTTATGTTTACTTAGGTTTTATTATCTGCAAGTTTCATTTCAATTATTATAGAGGAAATGACAGAACCATTGGGTCTGATTGGGTTAAGAACCATTGTTCCAACTTCTGTGCTTAGAAGATACTTCCAGAATGGACTGGAGCTTTTTTTGTAGCTAAGGAACATCTTTTAAAGCCCACAGTTCATATAGATATAAATATTATCTCAACAGCTGGGAACTCATGGCTCATGCTTATAATCCTAAGAATCACAGTTCAAAGCCAGCCTGATCACGAAAGCTTATGATATTCATAGCTTCAATAAACACCAAAAAGCCAGGAGTGGATCTGTACTCAAGTGGTTGAGTGCTGCTAGCCTTGAGCAAAAAACTTAGGGATGGCCCCAGCCTTGAGGTTAAGCTCAAAGATCAGCCCCTCCCCATATACAATTAATTATCTCAACATAAAGATTCTATAGAGTGTTGTGATTTTTTTTTGATATTTTATGAAGAAGAGCACATACGAAGGATAAGTAATAATGGGGTTGACATTTGGGGGCTTATGTTTTCTTTTTTTGGGGGGGTCCAGTCGTGGGGCCTGAACTCTGGGCCTGGGCGCTATCCCTCAGCTCTTCAGCTCAAG
>NW_012267276.1:1897891-1913185 GCF_000151885.1 Dipodomys ordii | reverse complement strand
CTCAAGTGATAAAGAGCTAGCCTTGAGCTGAAGAGTGCAGGGACAGCACCCAAGCCCGGAGTTCAAGCCCCACGACTGACAAAAAAAAAAAAAAAAAAGACCACTGATATAGTATTGAGTTGAAGTTTCACCATTGTACCAACATGTCTTTCTGGAGATTTACTTTTACTTTGACCATATTATGTTGAGAGAAAGTGATGTTGAGAGAGAAGTGTTTTGTTTTTTTTAATAGAGTACTGGGATTTGAACTTGGGGTCCTTCACCTGCTAGGCAGTTGCTCTACCACTAAATGATGAACTTGGGGGTCCTGCCCTTGCTAGGCAGTTGCTCTACCACTTGAATGATGCATCCCCCGTCTCCCCCTCCCGTTTTTAAAAAATAGGGTGTCACTTGTTGCCCCAGCCAACCTTGACCACAGTCTTCCTGTTCTTACTTCCTCTGTAGGCCAGGATGACAGTGGCATGCATAAAACCCAGAGTTCTATTTGTTGGGATTATGTTTTATTAACTTTTTGTCCAGGCTAGCTTAGATGGGTTAGATTTGCAGTCCTCCTAGTCTCAGCCTCCTCAGTTACTAAGATTGGTTGGCCTTTTTGTTTATTGCTTTTAAATTTAATGATAGGAAATGAAATTGCTTTAATGTAAACTCTCTTATTTATAAGAGGGAGAGGGTGTTTAAAAAGAAATGTACTCCTTGCCTGACTTACATAATTATAGCCCCTCTGTTTTTAGCACTTTCAAATAAAAATAATAATTAAAAAATCTTTTTATCTTTTACTTTTTTTTACCTTGGAATGTACTTTACCTTCCAGGGTAAAAGGTTCATTAGAATAAGAAATGTGTCGAAATTGTGCAGCTTAACTACTTGGGAATGGTCCATATGGGATTTATAATAAATTAGTTGCCAGTACTAGAATGTTCACCAAATTTTGTCATTTCTCAGGAATGATGTATATAAGACTGTTCTCAATTTTATTTTTATTATTTAGCTCTCTGTAGCCTTGATTCCACTTTTTTCTCCCCTCCTGTTTTTGTTTTTGTTTTCTTTTTCCTACTCTTTCCTTTTCTCCTCTTCCTCTTTTCTCATTTTTCCTTTCTCCCCCTTCCATTACCACCTTTCTCATTTTCTTTCCCTTGTCCTCCTCTCTCCTTTTCTCTTTTTTGTTTTTCTTTTTCTGGAACTGGAGTTTGAACTCAAGGCCTTGCACTTGGTAGACAGGTTTTCTACTGCTTGAGCCACAACTCCTCTTCTCACTTTTTCTGATAGATATTACTTTATGCCTGGGCCAAACAGAATTATGATACTCCCATTTATACTTTCTGCAATAGCGAAGATAACAGGCACATTTAACCACCCTTATCCTTTTCTTTTGAGATGATTGTTTTAACTTTTTTTCTCCCATAGTCTGGCTTTAACCTACAACCCTCAAATCTCCACCTCTTAAATAGCTAGGACTTAAAGGTATGAGTCAGTGGTGCCTGGCAATCCTAGTATTTCTAATGCTTCATTATTTATATGTGTGTATTTACTTATTTATTAAAAAGATTCTTAAAATTACATAGAATTATTTTTGGCATGTTGCATTTTTCATTTACTGACATGCATAATATGTTTTTATAAAGTTATTTGTTTTAAAAATTAAAGATTTTCACATCTTCTAAAACAGTGTTCTTTGTTGTATATACCTTTGCTCATAAAGCATTTTTGTTACATATCCATCTTACATTAGTGTATTAATCTTATGAATTCTTCATTTTGTACCTATGTATTTTTATTGAAATAAACATTCATAGGTATTAAAGAGCAGTTTCAAAATAAAATTAGTTGTATACTATCTTTTTCATTCAAATTGGCTTATGTATCCCATATTGAAACCATATTTTTCATTTTGAATTCATTAAAGTATTTTTGTGAGTTTGCCAAGTTGATGCTTATACCATCTCTCTGTCTCTTCTTGTCGCTCCATCTCCTTATCTTTACTTTGTACTATATTTCTTTTATTCAGTAACATTGAACCTAGTATAAACAAGTATAAACAACCACAACAAAAGGTTTATGAAATGCTTGGGTCAAGTGTAGGAAGATCTTATGGGGAACAAAGTGTAATTTTATTACATACACTTTTCAAATGTTGTCTAGGAAGCTTCAACTGCTTACCAGATGTGATTGCTTCATTGTTTCAAATTTATGCCAATCAGAGTTGATAGGATTTGATCACACTCTAGTTGATTTATGAGATAAATTACAATATTTCATGACACACTTCAGATAGAAAACATCAATATAAGTTGGATATGATTTCTTGTTTCAGATAACAAGTCAGTAATTCTTTAAATCACATGACTGCTACTTGGAGTAGCAGCTTTTGTCAGTTTTTGTGAAAATTAACTACCTTTGATAACTTCATGGTTACAAAAAATATATCTAGCTTCTATTCTTGAATGCAATTGTAATTGTTAATGGAAACTATCTTGTTTCCTAAAGGCCTATGAATAAATTGAATTAAAGAGATTTCAACTGCAGAAAAGTTTAAAGATGAAAAAAACTTGTGGTACTGGATTTCTTTAAAATATAATTTGACTAGGTATATCTACAATCTTACTAGAGTTTTGTTTGTTTTAGAAATAAGTTTAGTGGACTGGAGGTGTGGCTAAAATGCCAGCCTTGAGCAAGAAAGCAAAGTGAGATCATCAAGTCCTGATTTCAAGCCCCCCCCCCCCCATACTAGCACCATGGTGCAGATAGAACTAATAGGGGGCTCTGTTGTCGCAAGTTTGTAATCTTAGCTACTTGGGAGGCTGAGAAATTGCAGTTGGAAGTCGCCTAGGCAGAAAAGTTTTTTGAGACTACTCCAATTAACCAGAAAACAAAACAAAACAAAAAAACAACCTGAAAACAGATTGGAAGCATGGCTCAAGTGTAGAATGTCAGTCCTGAGTAAGAAAGTGGAGCAAGTTGAATGCCCCTGAGTTCAAGTCATGGTACTGGAAGAAAAAAATAGTTAAATGGTCAAGGACATACTAATCTGTTCCTCTAGGTATGTTAAAAGGATTTAGGATTTGGTCTCTCAATTCAGTCCTCATGGCAACTAATAAAGCCATTTATTGAAATGTTTGTAATGTTTGTAATTTCATTGGGAAAGTCATGTAGGAACTCTCAGTTTAACTTCCTCAGTTCAAGTTTGAAGTAAAAATATGTATCTCCTGGGAGCTTAATCTGTAATTATTTCTGTATAAATAATTTCTGTAAATAAGGTAAGCTTATTACTTTCTTAGATTGAAAATTTTAGTATGTGGAGCTTGAGGTCTAGGTAAATATGATTTTCAAAAAGTTTTGTGTATGAGGTATGGGTATTGGAAAATAGAAAATTTCAGAAGAAAATAGTTTATATCATGGCTGAGATTTAAAAAAAAATTAGAAAGTATATTGGAAGTGGCACTGTGGCTCAAGTGGTAAGAGTGCTGGCCTTGAGCACAAAAATGCTCAGGGACTACACTCAGGGACAGCCTCAGGACTGGCGAAAGAAGTTGGTGTTAACTATTAACAAGTAATGAGGAAAGAAAAATTGAGGATATTAAAGATATACACATAGGATGAAGGTATGAAATAAACATTGAGGAAAACACAATAAAAGAAATACTAACAAAACAACAACAACCAAAAAAAAGGGCTGGGAATGTGGCTTAGTGGTAGAGTGCTTGCCTTGCATGCATGAGGCCCTGGATTCAATTCCTCAGCACCTCATAAGCAGAAAAGCCAGAAGTGGTGCTGTGCTCAAGTGATAAAGAGCTAGCCTTGAGCTGAAGAGCTGAGGGACAGAGCCCAGGCCCAGAGTTCAGGCCCTAAGGCCTGCAAAAAAAAAAAAAAGTGGGGCTGGGAAGGTGGCTCAGTGGTAGAGCACTTGCCTTGCATGCCTGAGGCCCTGGGTTCGATTCCTCAGCACCACATAAGCAAAAAGAAAAAAGCCGAAAGTGGCGCTGTGGCTCAAGTGGTAGAGCACTAGTCTTGAGCTGAAGAGCTGAGGGACAACGCCCAGGCCCAGAGTTTAGGCCCCATGACTGGACCCCCACCCCCCAAAAAGAAAGTATAGAGAATACATACAACAAACAACATTGTATTGAATATGCAGAATTAGCATTATGGATGAGAATTAGCATAATGGATTTATACTGTTCGTTCTTTTATATTATTAGTCATTTATATATCCATTAACATTATCTTCTTAAACTTTACCTAACATTCTAATATGCTCTATTCAGTTTGTTTCTCTCCTTCCCACTCAACATTACTCTTGAATATGTTGCTTGCTACTTTTTTCCCACCCTATACTAGGGTTTGAAGTGCATCATGAGTGCTATGCTGATCCCTTACCACTTTAGCCAAGCCTCTACCCTAGCTTTTTAATTGTTACTTTGGAGATTAATTCTAGCAAACTTTATACCTACACTGGCTTGGAACTATGATCCTCCAGATCATAGTAGCACAAGGTGCAGGTTTGAGTCACTCACTTCTTTTTATTTGCCACCTGATTTATTTATTTGTACTTTACTATTTCAATATTAGATCACCAATACATAATTTTTTTTGCTCTTTTGCAGATACCATGGGGTTCTACAGGGTTCTGTATTTGAATACACAAGACAAGCTGCCATCAACTCCTTCACTCTATCAAGATCTGGCAGTAGGCAGCTTTGTAGATTAGTGCCAGTAGATAACCTTCTTGTTTCTTGCTGAATTTCTTCTGTCTTCTGTCCTTAAAAGTTCATCCACCGTTTCTGTTCATGCCATAAAACAAAACCAAACCCCTTCTATTAAAAAAAAAGAAAAAAAAGCCTTACTGGGCGTTGGTGACTCATGCCTGTAATCCTACCTACTCAGGAGGCTGAGATCTGATGATCAGGGTTCAGAGCCAGCCCCAGCAGGAAAGTCTGTGACACTCTTACCTCCAAGTGGTAGAGCACTCCCCTTGAGCTGAAGGGACAGCATCCTGGGCCAAAGTTCAAGCCCCACGACTAACAACAACAACAACAACAACAAAAAGCCTCTATCCTTCCCATTTTTTAGTGTATCTTAAAAAAAAATGTTTGAAAAGCACATTTAAAAACATGTTACTCAGGGGGCTGGGAAGGTGGCTCAGTGGTAGAGCACTTGCCTTGCATGCTTGAGGCCCTGGGTTCGATTCCTCAGCACCACATAAGTAAAAAAAGCTGGAAGTGGCGCTGTGGCTCAAGTGGTAGAGCGCTAGCCTTGAGCTGAAGAGCTGAGGGACAGCGCCCAGGCCGAGTTCAGGCCCCACCACCGGACTCAAAAAAAAACAAAAACCACAAAACAAAAACATGTTACTCAGGTTTTACAGTTTTGCTTTATTTCAGCTGTAGGGCCAATGTTGTTGATACATCACAGATATGTATATATATATATATTTGTATATCATATATATGTGTATATATATGAGATAAAACATCACAGTGGGATCTGTGCATAAGGAAGACATAGTTTTGTTTAATATTAATTAAATTTGTGCCAGGTATTTATGTGTCTGACTGGGCTGGGAAGGTGGCTCAGTGGTAGAGTACTTCCCTCACATGCATGAGGCCCTGGCTTCGATTCCTCACCACCACATAAACAGAAAAAGCCAGAAGTGGCAGAGGGACAGCGCCCAGACCCAGAGTTCAAACCCCATAATCCGCAAAAATAAAATAAAATGAAAAAAGATATACCTATTTTGAATACATTTTAGAATTGTTTGACATTGTTCACAAAATGTTATAATTTAAATAGAATTCTTTAAGTTCAAATTATTTTATATTGGAAGAGATAATATATTTGTCAGAAATTATGTAAAGAATACTATACACATGATTTTGGATTGTAGTGTACTTCAGTTCATTAAAGAGAAACCATCTATTTATGAAATTCTTTGGGTATCCAGCTGCCTCATAGACAACTAGATATTAGACTATTAATGTTAATATCCCTTTCACTAAAAGTACTTCTTGAAATAAAAATACTTTTTAAAAAAATTTTTAAGAAGGAAGTCTGTACATCTCCCCTTATGAATTGCTAAGTCTGACAATTTCCTTGAGTATCAGTAGTCTCAAAAAGCTGAAAAATGTTTGTTGATTCTGTGTAATAAACAGATGCTGTTACAACAGTGGTTTACATGTGTATCTGGAATGATCTCTTGTTCCAATCATAGATGTTGATTTAATGAGACAAGACTAGTTTACTTCAAAAATACAGTTAGGATATGATTTTTGATTTCTGTATGTTTTTTCTAGATATTAATAGACATGTTTTGACACGATCAGATATTGGAGGATGTATTTCTTTGATATTTATACCTATTTCCTTCCCCCCCCCACACACACACAGGAAATTGTACTTGCCTTAAACCTATTTAGAGTAGTTACTAAACACTTAAGTATGGTGAGTTTTCTTATCTGGAATAAGCCTATTCCTTCTGAAAAAAAATCCTGTATATTTAGATTTTAAACTTTCCACCTATGTAAAAGGACAGCAATGAATATTCTCCATAATTTCTGGACAGCTTTGCAGATTCCCAGTCAGATAGTGAGTTGGCTGATGAGATATGGGGACACTTTCTCATATATATGTTTAGGTTGCCTCTTTGCTATACACAAGAGTCACTGGCACCTTTTCTCACCTGTGAGAGAAGCTTTGTTAAGCACCATATTTTTAAAATCTGTGAGCAGTTTCAAGCTAGACTGCAGTTGCTGACTTTCAGCCCTTAACTTCTGCATCTGAATTATACAATTTGATTGACAAATTTGCCTTTTCATATGGTCATGTAATTTGGTATTTGGAAAAGTATTCCTAGTGTGTGTTTTATTCCACCGAACCTAGTAGAGTTAAATGTAGTTTGGATGCATAGGGAAGAATTAATGATTGGAAGATAGAGAGTTGGTAAATTATTTATTCTGGCCCTGAGGAAGCTGAAAAGCTGAGTGAAAGACTAATAAATCATTTGTGGTAGTGCTGGTTGTCACTTCCAATTATTTTAGACGGTTTTGTGATAAACTGCAGCACCTGCTAGATATCTGCACATCCTCCCTTGATGCTAGTGGTGCAGCTTGTTTAGTGGATTATCAAAGACAAGTTTGTATAAAGTTTATTTAGGCCTGAAAGGAAATTACTGTTTTTAAGGCAATTTTGTTGCTTTTCTCATTGTTCTGAGTGCTGTGGAAAGATTTTCAAAGTGGTTGAGAATCTGGAATATGCATAGTACTTTAGCCAGAAGACTTATCTTTATCTTTTGTTAAATTAACTACCTGAATAATTGAGCTTCTTTATTATTTTCAGACTAATTAAAAACTCCTCCCATTGAGATGATTCGTATACTACAGATAAAATCTTTTTGGTACTGTTTAATGGAGAACCTCTGCTGCTGCTTGACCAGACTGTCCTCATTCTTTGTTTTCCTTGGTAAAGATAACTCTTTTTTTCCTAACTTAGCTGCTGAGCTTTTTGTAGTGGCCAACAAGAAATGGAAAGAAAGCACAGTCAAGATACTTTTTCCTTTGTTTTTTCACAAAAGAACCTTAGGGAGTGATGAGGTAACAATTGATTTTAAAAACTCAATCTAAAGGTTCTACAGAGGAAGGAAATATTTATAGTAGGTTATAGTTCTTAGGTTCAGAATTCCATTCAAGTAGTTTAATAATAATTACTATTTATTGAACATGTAATTTTAGGTTTGATGCTCTCTCTCTCTTTCTCTCTCTCTCCACATATATATTGTTTCACTCTTAACCTCATAACAATAAACTATTATCTTCTTTGTCATGAAGCAGTTGAAGCTTATAGAGGTGAAACAATTTCTTGAAGCTTGTTGTCGGAGGATTGATTCAAGATCTCACTGCTAGCACAGAAGGTTTGTGAAGGACATGTATTTAAATTCTTCCAAAGTATTATCTTTTAAAAGCTTAACAACTAACTCAGGACCCAGAAAAAAGTGTAAAATATTAAGCAAAGTTAAAAAGGAAAAAAAAAAAAGCAACTCAAATGGGAATTTGCTTATTCCAGAACATTCGAATAAATAAAAAAAGATGCATGATTCTGTCACAGAGAAACTTGAGCCACAACTCTAATTCTGTCTTTATTTTGTAGATAATTGGGGACAGAACTTCCTGCCTAGTTTGACTTGAAACTGCACTACCCACCTAAGTAGTTAGCTAACATTACAGATGTGAGCCACTGGTACTCAACAGATTTGCTTTTAAAAGTTAATATTTGATAGTAGCCCTTCAAAGAGCTCATCTATTACATTAGCTGGTATAAATTCTCCTTTTTACTTACTTCTATGCAACTGTACTATTGTAGTTTGTATCTACTTGTACTTGTATACATTTTACTTTTAATTTCTTTGGGAAGAAATCACTATCTTGTATTTTTGTGCTTTTATAACATCCACTGACTGTTGAGTGAGTAAATAAAAGCAGATCTTAATTTATCCTCTGCATCTGTCACTGAAGTAGTAAAATGGCAGCAAATAAATCAATATCATTTTCATAGATGTATTAGATTATACAGGTAGAACTGTAATTATACCAAGATATAACTGAGCGAAGTGCTGTGACTCATGCCAGTTATCCTAGTTGGTCAGAAAGGTGAGATTCTGAGGATCATGGTTCAAAGCCAGACTGTGGAGAAGTCTTCCAGATTCTACCTCTCAAACAACCAGCGAAAGGCTCAGGTGGGGGTAAACAAAGCAAATTCTAGGACTTAAGTTCAAACCCTAGTACATAAGTAAATAAACAAATAAATATTATTGGCTTATGAGTCTGACAGTTCCTAGATCTGAAGATTTCCTGATTCTGTACATCATAGTTATGTAACAAGGATTTACTATGCCCAGATTTGTCAAGAGTGACTTATAAATAAGTAACTATGTACAATATTTCAGCCTTAAATCATTGGAAAAGGGATAGAGAATTATATGATAATTAAATGGAGCCTGGTAAATCTGAAGTAGCAAAATTTAAGAAACAGTGGAATTAAAATGGCACACCTAGACAGACAGTGATTCAGTATGCTACTATATAAAAGGTAATTCAGAAGATTATATTTTGGGAGATTAGTACTTGGAGCAATGTTATGATGCCTGTACATCTCATGCTAATTACTGATGCGTGCTCAATAAATATTTTCATGAGTAAACAGAATGACATGCACATGGAATGATTTTTGTATGTTTGCTTTAAAATCACCACGAAATCCATATTACAAAATATAACTTTTACACTTAAAACGTATTGAAGAGAAGGACTTGGGAGACATAATGCTTTAAAAGGATGGCAGTGTAAAAAGAAATAGAATGGGGTCTACTTAAGCTTTGTTTCTAGGAACACTTTGACTATATAATTGGAAGGTGTCTGGATAAGCTTTGTGGAAACTTTTGAAGAAGCGTTCAGCTGGAGTGTCTAAAGGGTCACTTTTAAAAAAAAACCCTCTATATTAAAATAAAATGTGTCCAAGCTTTTAAGAAAAGATCTTCGAGTTTGCAGATGATCCTAAAATTGGAGCTAGGGGAAATAATGAGGAACAATGCAATCAGATTCAAAAAGATTTGGATTGTTTAGGTGATTGGGCCAGCAGATGGCAAATGCAGTTCAGTGTAGACAAATGTAAAATAATTATCTTAGGAACAAAGAACCAATCATACAGCACACTGATCAGGAAAAAATTTGTGAGTTATTGTAGGAAAACCATTGAAACAGTTAACCCGGTGCACAGCTGCAGCAAAAAAAGGCGAGCAAGAAACCAAATTAGCAGACGGATAGAATATAAAGCAAGAGGCAATACTTTGAGTGTATTAAGAAAGTTGTTAGACCCCATCCAAATTACTTGTTTGATATTAGTTGATAGGACTACTTTAGGAAGATTACATTTTGCCTTGTAAATAGAGATTGTAACGAAAAAAATCTAATAATGTTAGAAAAATGTACTCTTTTTAAGAACTTTGAATTTGCAAAGTTTTGTAAATGTAAGACAGTGAATCATTGTAAAGACACTTCAGGTCTGTGAGAAAATGGGTTTTAATAGATAATATGCATGATATTTATTTACCAAACCCTCTTTCTGTTAGCTAGGAGGTTCCTCTCACCTCTTAAATCTACAAGAGTCTAAAGTTTGGCATGAGGCTCTTCCTTTATGTGCTGCACCTTGGCAGCTCATAGAGTATGGACACCAGATCTAATAGCTAGTGATGAGATGCTACTTCTTGGCTTGTGACTCTTGCTGCAATAAGGTAAGTTGTAGGCTTCATTCTCTGTAGATTTTCATTTCAGGTTATGGGGACAGGAATTTTTCTCTTGTCATTCTTGCTTTTTGTACAATGCTAATTCTCCAACTTTAATACAGTTTTTTTTCCCCTAACCTCTACCTATCCAACACATTTCTTTGATGTAGATTAACTATAAAATTTGTTTTATTTGTTATATAGATCCTTAACTGACATAGTGGTAGTGTTGTTATTTTAACCTGAACCATTGACTTTTTCCTGTTACCTTATTGGAAGTGATATTTTATAAATCTCTTTGGTGGGGGTAAGAAGAGTAAAAGACAGTCTTTCAGAATTCGTACCAGCATTATAGAAATTGTAGTTCTTTTATAAACTTTGTTCATATAATTAAATAATGTCTCTGTTTAAAAAAAACTCACTTTTGAGCTAGATACCAGTTGCTCATAGTTATAATCCTAACCACTCAGAAGATAGAGAATCAGCCCATGAGTGGGAAAAGAAAAGCAGAAGGAAGGAAAGGCCCAAAGTTCAGGACCAGTACCAGCACTAAATGAACAAGCAAAGCCCAACATTCATGTTCACCATGTCATTTAATTTAATTTTTTTAATATACTTGATATCTCTAAATTTCATGTTGTCACTTTTTGGAAGAAATTTTAGTTCTCCAAATTGTATAATTTTTTTGTGTTAGATGAGTAATGAAATTGGAAATACTGTTTTACAGTAGCTAATTCTTCCATCATTACTTTTGGGTTACTGTTGATTTATAAATATTTATTGAATCAAATTTTTGAGAAAACATTTCTGAATTACTGATTATAGACTACATTTTAAATATTTGAGCTAACTGGTTAATATGCAGAATTGATTTTTTTAAATCACATAAACTTTCTTAGTTTTTCCATTTTATTACCTAATACTGACTGATATGAGTTAGCTATGTTCTTCAGTTTATAGGTGCTTGAAATAAAAGTATAGAGTAAAATTGGAAAGAAGAAAAGTTTATTTTTAGGAGCAGTATGTGTAAGACTGTTGCCTGGGAACAAATTTGAAATAACAAAAGTTTATCGTTGAGACCTTTTTGTAATTCTTTTTTTTTTTTTTTGTTGTTGTTCCTTTTTGTCATTCTTAAAAGTGAAAAGGAGTGAGGTGTTGGTGGCTCTTGCTTTAGCTACTCAGGAGGCTGAGCTGAGAGGGGATCACAATTCAAAGCCAGTCTGGCAAGAAAGTCATGAGCTGGAAATGGAGGTGTGGCCCAAGTGGTAGAGTGCCATCCTTAAATGAAAAAGCTAAGTAACAGGGTTTAGCCCGTGAGTCAAGCTTTAGTAGTTAACTAAAGCCAGTTAGGCACACACAAAACCCAAAACGAAAAGAATGAAATGGAGTCTTCCATTAGACAGTTTCCCTTCAGCATATTTCTCCCACACCTGACTCCTACCCTGCTGTGAACCTACATGTTATTATGGCACCCCTGACATGTTCTTCCCTGGAAAGTAGGTATGCCAGTGTTCAAATTTGATGACCTCTTTTCTGTAATATAGATTACAGAATTAGGAGGGAGAATCTTGTGACTGAATTGTTTTCAACATCTGTATGAATACTTGATAGTTCTTTGCTTAATACTCTTTTATGAAGAGAATGCTTGAGAACTAAATTAGGTTTAGTATATCTCAGTGAAGGTAGAAATTTGAGGTAGCATTCATGGAAATGCCTTTGATCACAGTTGTGGAAGAAAACCAATACTGTTGTAAGTGTGTGGTATTAAGAGTATTTGAAGTTTAAAATTCTAACCTTTAAATTTAAATCTTTGTTAAATGGAGTAAGTACCCTAAATTATTTTTCTACATTATACACATAAATATAACATGTGTACATGTATATATGTTTATCTGTGTGTGTGTGTGTTTTGTTGCCATTTAAAATCTAGTTTCATTGGCTACTGCCAAGTGAAGACAGGGTTTTTATTGAGAGTGCTTTTACTTTCATAGAGTAAGAAATAGGGTAGAAATGAGGGCTGTGATTAATTAATGTTCTGTGTTCTATTGATGGATATTCAGAGGCTGCATTTTCTTTGTCAAAACACTTACATTTTTGTACTTTGTCAGAAAACTAGTTGTACTAGGTATCCTAACTTCATAGTAGGATTATTCTACATTAATTCTGGTTTCCTTCTTGTTTTCCCTGCTTTCTGCTTTTGCTTCATTCTTTCATTTTTCTATTGGTAATTTTATTTCTTGCTTAAAAAATGATCATGCTATAATGCATTTTAAAGTTTATCTGAATATTGGATACTAAATATTGATACTAAACAGGGATTTAATGTTTTAATTTTTTCTATTAATTAATTAAATGAATTTATTTTTTTCTGGTACCAGGACTTGAATTATTATTATTTTCTGACATATTGCCAGTATTTCTTATTTGTATATGGATTTTTTTTTGAGCTAGAATTGAGGGATTTTCTATTTTATTTTGGGGCCTTATAGTTATTTTTATGTATTCAATTGTGAATCATTGTTTATGAAGTTTTTCCTCTTTAGTATTTAAATTTTCTTATTTTTGATTTTTTCTTTTTTTTTTTTTGATTATGGGGCTTGAACTCAAAGCCTGGGCATTGTTCCTGAGCTTATTTTGCTCAAGGTTAGTATTCTACCACTTTGAGCCAAGCTCCACTTCCCTAATTTTTTTAAATACAGAAAAGTTTCAGTTGATCTAGGACTTTAAAATAATAGTTTTGTATTCTGTATTTTCTGTTTTTACTTTATAGCCTTTGTTGTGTACATAAAACACAGTCATGAAAATAGAAGGAGGCACCTTGAAATTGCATCTAGTTGACTGTAACTTTTAAGTCCCAGCTTGTGCATTTATGAAATGAAGATTCTGGTCTGGCAGAATCTTCATTGTTGTCCATTTAGAGGATTTTGTCAGTGTTTCATACTAAGATAGAAAATGTAAATTACAATCTTGGATGTATGTACTCACATATAGGATAAGATGAAGTCCTGGTATGGTGGTATATAGTTGTGTTCCCAGCACTGGGGAGATTGTGGCAGGAGAATCTGCTGATCAAGGCCACTAAGACCCTGACTCAAAATAAAAATTGTGTGGGTGTGCAGAGTAGCACACAACAGCAACAACAAAGCTCATTACTCTGTCAAATTGCTATAAAATATTTTAAACAATTCATTTTCAGGTAGTGGAACTTTGAGAAGCATTAGTCTTGTTGTTGAACTTTGAACTGCTTTCCAGGTTTCCTTTTCCTTTGAAAAATCTGTGGCTTGGTGACAATTTCTGACTATGATAGGAGATAAAATAGTTTCATTTTTCTGATTTGATAAAAATAATGTAATAGCTCTAAGAAAGAACTGTGAAAGAGTCTTTCCTTGTCAAGCTAAAGGGATATTGTATTATTCTGTCCAACAGTGTTTTAAAATAATATACTGATAAAAAAATCACATATAAAGAGTTCAGTGTCACTAAAAAATGTAGTAGTATTTGGATATAGACTGAATATTGTGTATGTAGATATACATACTTTGTGGATATTGTTAGGTTTTTAAAGAGAAGTGGTTGCCGAGTAAGAACCACACCATACACTTGTGGTATTCGGGTAAGGGGTAGGTTTATTCATTGTTCGGGCTGGCACCAGGCCACGTTAACACTACTTGCCACTGGGAAAGAGCCAGAAAAGAGAGCTTCTGGCTCTGGGCTAGGCTTTATCAAGGGTAGGGGCGGGGAAAGGCGTGGCCAGGTAAAGGGAGGTGGGACCAGGTAAGAGGAAGTTGGACCAGGTGGGAGAAAGGTGTAGCCACATCAGATCCAGATGTGACCTCAGCTGATTTGGATATGACTGACCTCTTCCAGGTGTGCCACTTGCCTAGGTAATGCAGTTACTGGGCAGGGTATGCTCGCCATCCAGGAGTGGACCTTACAGACATATTTTCTGGTTTTAGGAACAAGACTATCTCTACCTCTATGAGCACAATGATTAAGGATCACTTTGGTGACCTAGGTAATTGTAATAGAACCATGGAGCCATTAGGATTCTGATGAAACTAAGCTCCAGCTCTGATTGACTAGATTCTCTTTAAAAGATCTCTAAGCATTTGTTTTGCAACCTACCATTGAGTAACTTTTTAAATTGAGAAATACAATGTAAATAATTTTATGCAGTCAAATCTAGGTGAAACTCATTTGTTTATTAATGACCATCTACATTTTTGCTACTGACCTCATAGTAGACTTAAGAAAGCTTATACCTTAACATCCTGAAGATTATTATTTATTTATAAAATAAGGAGACTTGTTTCCAAGTTTCAAATACCTTTCACAAAGGTATTGACAGTTAGGGGCTGGGAAGGTGGCTCAATGGTAGAGCGCTTGCCTTGCATGCATGAGGCCCTGGGTTCTATTCCTCAGCACCACATAAGCAAAAAGAAAAAAGCCAGAAGTGGTGCTGTGGCTCAAGTGATAGAGTGTTAGCCTTGAGCTGAAGAGCTGAGGGACAGTGCCCAGGCCCAGAGTTCAGGCCCCACGACAGGACCCTCCCCCCCAAAAAAATAGGTATTGACAGTTGATAGAATATTTAGAATTTTGATAGTTTGAATAGCAGAAACCACAAAATAAATTGCTTTATTTCAGAATGATTATTTTCTTCCTACTAGAAATTAATTCCCTACAAAGGGAAACCTTTAGGACTTAGTTTTAAAATACCTTATGAGCAAGATATTAGCTTGGGTACGCTTGTCTTCATATGTCTTCAGGATAGTTTTCTTTGAGTCTATAGCAGCTAGACAACAAACATCTTTTAGTTCTACTTAGCACAGAAACAAGATTTTTTTTTTCTCCTAATCATGGACTAAAAGTTCTTTTTATTAGTTTTATTGTCCCTGTTTAGACCCCATGTCCATCTTTAGACCAACAGCACTCAGTATATGTGCTTAGTTAAGGCTGCATTAATGAGACAATTTCTTTCTTTCTTTTTTTTGGGGTGGGGGGTCTGGTCGTGGGGCCTGAACTCTGGGCCTGGT